>NC_081428.1:51160480-51460480 GCF_949786415.1 Peromyscus eremicus | reverse complement strand
CTAAATTTCCTTCTGTATAAAGCAGTGATTATTAAAATCTACTAATCAGAAACTTACAGGGGAAAATTTCATAAGATAATGCCATAATGCAGTTTGTAATATTCCTGGCACACATTAAGTAAGATCTGTGTCCATTTTGCATCACGTATAGTAAAAATAAATGTAAATATTACACATAGAATTTTTATACAAATTAAATGAATTAATGTATGTTATCACATTCAGGAAACTGTATACAAGGCAATGAGGATTCGTTCATATTGATTATTTTCTCTGAAAAGAAACATAATCTATCTAAGGGGAAAGAACATATGTATTAATAGATTAAAATCAATAATAGTGAAGTTCCCACTTATTAATCATTGACCTCCCAGTGAGCTTTAACAATCACCATTCTGTTTAACATAATGGCTAATTGAAAAGTGTATTACTATTCTTATATACAGGAAGAAACTAAGGCACGGTTAAGTACTATTAATACCTGAGTTTAACCTTTCCCTCTTACTGCAGAGCTGTAGTTTTACTTAAGAAAGGGGAGGGACTATGTACAATTGAGTAAGTGTTCAGACTAGAAGAGGAACAATACAAGTGAATCAGCTTCAGGGCAATAAAAAAGTCTGGTGTCAAGCACCAAAATAAAATACTCTACACACAATTTTTCAGCCTTGTTCTTTCTGTGGTCTCCGTTACCAGGATTCAAACACAGCCAGTTAATAGTTCATGAAGAATGTCAGAAATAAATGTTCATAAATTTTCAGTTCCATGCTTTTCTGAGTAGCATTATGAAATCTCATGTAGTCTTACTGCATCCTGCCTAGGGCATGAATCATTCCTTTTTACACTGTATACACTACCCACCTGTTGGTCACATGGTAACTGTCTAGGTTATTAGATCAACCTGTGTGATATCTAAATTTTTATGTTCAAATAATCCTTATTTTACATAATAATTGTCCCAATGAGTAAAATTAGTGATATTAGCAATTTGAATGTGCTAGAAATGTCCTGTATTTTAAGTTAAAGGGAAAAGCTTATCATAGTTATGTATGTATATAAAATAAAAGAGTATATTATACAGGGTTAAGTACTATGAGTGGTATCAGCCATACTTTGTGAAATTATCTAGCATATTCCCTGTATATAACACAGTAACCATAATCATCATATAGCAGAGTCTAGCTCCCTGGGTTTAAATCTCGACTCTACATATTAACTGTTATCTTGAGAAAATTTCTAATTCTTATGTGCTTTTATTTTTTCATCATAAATGGAAAAAATGATACTATAACCTGGTAGAGTTGCTGTAAAGGTTAAATGAGTTAGTACATGTGATAACCATGGTGCTTAGGATGTCTAAACGTTAAATAAATATTGACTGCTGTTGACACCACTTCTATTGTTGCTGCTTTTGTATGTTATGAGTGATGGGAATACTTTGGAATTTTTCCTTCTGGAATTGCATTTAAAATGTAAACAAACAAACAAACTGGAATTTTACAAGTCTGGAATAGGAGAACATTTAAAGCATTGTTTTCTGTCTTTATCTCAAGAGCTATACTTCAATGGAACATGATGAGAAAGGCAAACACATGTCAGAGGATTCCATTGTATATTCAGGTAAAAGAAATTCAGTAAGAGAGTATGTTGTTCCTCCTGTGATTTTTCTTCTCCTTGTGCATGCCCATTGATATTTCTCAGTTACATTTTTTTAGAAGATAGCAATGTCAAGTTTTAAAAAGAATATTGTTATTTTTACCTTTCTGGACAAATAAATATATTTGAATGTGCAGAAATCCTTTAAAACACTACTGGCAATGCTAAAGCATAGCTTGCACTGACATATGTAGTCTGTTTCGTTAAAGGCACAGTAATATGCTTAGTAGCTAAATATCTAGAAACCCCCCTTATACACAAGAAGAGGACAGTGTTCGTTGGCAGGGAACTAAAAAGAACAGTATCCGGAGCTGTCCCTTTCACACAATTCAGACAGTTTTCCACTTTGATGAGAACAGCTTGTTTGGCGACACAAGGACAAAGACTAGCACCATGGCTAGAAGGCCCAGACGTTGGCAGTGCCATTGCTGTTACAGAAGGAATGAGGATCTGTCTAGGAAAGATGAGATTCTGAAGTGCTTGTAATACAGCTCATGGGCCACACTTAGCTGACCATGACTATCTGCTAGTGACCCCCACAGAAGCAATTTAACACATGGTCCCTTGCTCATGTCCATTTCATAGGCCCTTTTGAAGTGAGAGAGCTATACCAGAACCATTGTATTTTTGATGTTTTGTTTCTGAATGGATTATTGAAACACAGATCACATTTAGAATATTCTGCAATGTTAGGTAGTATGTATACCATGCCAACATTCTGTAAATCAAAGACATTTTAAGTTTTTACTACCTCATACAAAGTCAATTCTAATGGTCTTTTCAGTTCTTTTAAATTCTCTCATTCGTTCTTTCATTGGTCACTCTACCTTATAGACAGATGAAAACTTAGTTTAAGACTTCATGAAGTATTTGATTTATGCTGATTTATTTTATTTTATAGTCCATTCCCCTTGACTACACTCACTCTTGGTGCTAGATATTGAAAAATGTGAGCTTTTGAAGCTAAAAGTTAATGATTCATCTAGAGCAAGGTGCAGCATGCTCTTGTTTTGGTTTTGTTAGTGGTAGATGTGGTTGCCTTGTTAGCTGGTTGGTTGGTTGATAAATTGGTAATTTTGTATGGGGGGAGGGTTTCCCTGTTTGTTTCAAAAGTTTGGTCTTCACACTTTGCTCTATAGAAGTATACAACATCTCTTTATACACCAAAACTGTTTTCTGTGCAGTCTATAAAACAGAGTTTAAACTTATCGAAGGCCTCGAATCCTGTTCTTTACAAAGGACCCTTTCTGGCTAATTGTGTTCTGAATGATACCTGACCCAGCACAGTAGCTAAGCCTAGGCTCTTAGGCATTCCAAGCATTCCTATGAAGGTTTCTATCGTCTTTATCTTTTCTTTCCTATGCCTTAATACAGATTCATGTTTAAAATGTAGAAAACTTCGTGGTTCAGCCCCCTCAGGTTTTGGTAGGAAGAGCTCCATGAAACTAATATATGATAATGTCAAAGCTGAGCAGAGTGAAGTTCCCATGAGTTTCTACACCAAAACATGTTTTGAGAACAAAGGTATCTCCTGGATATTTAACTTGCCTAAATTCAAAGATAGCTTATTCTTCCCTAAGATATGTGTTAGGGTATATCCATGGAGAGTCAAGTTCACAGCAGACACCTAGTTTACATGTTACCTGGAACTTCATGCAACCTTATCAGCATTCTTCACATAGAAAAAGTATTACCTGCAATAGGAATAAATTAGGAACATAGTCTAACCAAGCCAAAGCATAGTTAAGCATTTTAATAATGCTAAATTTGAGATGTTGTACTGATGAGATATCTTCCATACAAATAAAGAACGAAGTATAGAAAACCCCAGGACTTGTGCTCAGTTGGAATTACAATGCAGCTGTCATTTTTGCATTTCCTGCTTTTCATGAAACATTACTAGTGATCCTCTGTCATTTAAATCAGTTGAGACTGTGGATTTATCTTAATTTTCACCCTTTGTTTCCCCTTTTTGTGATAGCAGTTATGAGATATGATGATGTAGAGTGTTTCTGCTTATAATGGTTTCAGCCTTGTCCCTTGGCAGACTAAATCTTCTGGCTAATTCACTGATCAGTTAAATAGTCGAGGTTATTATTATTATAATTATTATTTTACATTTATATAGCACTTTTCTCCAAGGGTTTCAAGGCATTTTACACACAGTAAATTACCAAATAGAAATTAATCCTTATATCATCCTGTGGGGTAGGTACACTCACATTGATGAAATTCTACAAAAGTCCCCTTGTGTCACAGCTCTACCCTAATCTCCAGTGAACCTGTCCTTCCTTCACAGAAATAAAGTGGAATGCTGGTGGCATTGCAGGGAAAGGGTGAAAGGGAGATCCTTAGGAAAACGGTCCTGTGTCCTGACTTTAGTGTTCTGGGCTTCCTGGAGAATAAACTAATGGGAATAGCCAAACATGTAGGAGTCTTGATCAGTGTCAGCCACCTGGGTACTTCCATTTAATTCTTCAGAGGACAAGCTAGGATGAGGTCTTAAAATATTTGACTGTACAAAAACCACATGGGAGTCCAAAATTCAGATTCCAAGACTTTCTAACCCATTTAATTGGACCAAAAGGAACTCTGGGTTTTAACTGCAGGAGATTGGGTGGCCAGAGGTGCTTAGAGACATGTGAAGTGACTCAAGAAGAACTGTCACTACCCAGTGTATGCACCAGACAGTGATGGCTCAAGTGAGCAACATGTCACAGTATTGGGCAGAGCTAAGACTGGAGGCCAAGTTGGCAAATTCCTCGATCTGTACTTTTTATCATGTTAGTACTGCAGTGCTTCCAGGAAAGGGTAAGTTGAGAAACAGATATAACAGAACTTAAATGTGAAGGAGTGGAGAGGGCTGGAGATATAGGCACAGCTCCTGCCTAGCATGTGTAATGTCTTTACTGGCTGGTTTTGTGTGTCAACTTGACACAAGCTAGAGTCATCAGAGGAAGAAGTCTCAGCTGAGGAAATGCCTCCATGAGATCCAGCTGTAAGGCATTTTCTCACTTAGTGATCAATGGGGGAGGGCCCAGCCCGTGGTGGGTGATACCATCCCTGGACTGTTGGACCTGGGTTCTATAAGAAAGTGGGCTGAGCACATCATGGGAAGCAGGCTAGTAAGCAGCACCTCTGCATCAGCTCCTGCCTCCAGGATCCTGCCCTGTTTGAGTTCTTGTCCTGACTTCCTTCAATAATGAACAGTAATGTGGAATTGTAAACCAAGTAACTCTTTTCTCCCCAACTTGGGGTTTCATCTCAACAATAGAAACTCTAGCTAAGACAAGGTCCTAGTACCATAATAACATAAATCAAAATAAAATAAAGGAGAAAATAGCACAGGAGGAGTTGTATTCTTAGGGACTGGCATATACTGGCTTCTGCAGAACCTCAAATTCATTTGGATGCCTAGGCTTGGAGCATTATCAACCATATTGCAAAAGTAACCTGTTCTTTGGCATTGTGGCTCCTTGTTTCAAGGCTATCTTGATCCTTTAAACCAGCTACTCAGTCAACTAACTATACCCCAGTAAGTACCTGAAATATTTGGAATGTTACATTGTTCACCCTGTCCATGAAGTGTATGTTCTGCTTAATAGGTGTCACCAGGAGACAAATTTTAATAAATTTATGGGAGCGGACTGTTTATGAGGTGGGATAGATTTTACATTTTTTTTTTGAACAGGCTTTCTCCACAAGAGAGAAGAGAGGAGTATCTGACATAAAATGGATATAACCATTTCAACTATTATTTTTCAATTTAATATTTAGGACCATTTCATTTTTTATTTATTGAATTAATTTTTATTCTGTTTTCTTCAAAAACTGGGGCAAGACCTTTTAGGAAGAAGTCCACACAGACATAGTGGCTCCAAAGTTCTGAGCTCCTTGCTTAGAAGTGTGAGCATTCCAGGATGAGGTCCAGAGGTGCCTGTGGGATTTAGTTAGGGTTTTCAGAAACCAAAAACACGGACAGCATGTAGTTGCTTGTGGTAAGGATTCCCACGGTCTGTGTAAACGTGCTGTACTTCTTTTCAGTGAGTACTAGGGTAAATTGGATGGAGAGAATCTGTATTCTTTTTCTCAAAAGCATGTATCACTTAGCTATGGATAATAAGTATTGCTGTCATAGTGATCATTTTTGAGTCTCACTAACATACTTTCTATTCCTGGAATCTGGCTTCTGCATCTCCAGTTCCATCTTTGTTCATGTATATGGATGTGTTCATGTTTGTATGCACCTGTGTGCCAGTGTGTGTGCATGCATATGGAGAGCAGAAGTTGCTATCTGGCGTCATCCTCAATTGCTTTCCACCTTATGTTCTCAGGCAGCTCTCTCTCACTGGAGCTGGAGCTTAACAGATTCCACTAAGGCTGCTGTCACACCTCAGGGGCAGCTCGGGTACACCTCAGGGGCAGCCTCGGGCACACCTCAGGGGCAGCCTCGGGCACACCTCAGGGGCACTCCTCAGGGGCACTCCTCAGGGGCATCCTCAGGGGCACTCCTCAGGGGCATCCTCAGGGGCACACCTCAGGGGCACACCTCGGGTACTCCTCAGGGGCACATCTCAGGGGCACACCTCAGGGGCAGCCTCGGGCACTCCTCAGGGGCACTCCTCAGGGGCACTCGTGTCTCCATCTCCCGAGCACTAGGATTACAGGCACATTTGGCTCTTCTTAAAAAAAAAAAATGGGTGCTTAAGATGTGAACATAGGTCCTCTTCATGCTTGCACAGTGTAGTATTTACCTATGAAAACACTCCTAGAACCTTCTCATCATTTTCTTTTGAAACACTGGTTATCCTCAGTCACTGAAAGGACAAATTTTACTTAGAGTTTAAGAACCCAGGCAATGTAGCAAAAGAGCTACATTTATTGGTAGAAGTGGGTAACAGTAGCAAATGAAGATGCGTTTTTATAGGTAGTAAACAGTATGTTCCTCATGAAAGTGTGGTCGGTTCCTGGGCCTTTCACGGTTGCTCTCTTCAATATCATTTTATGCCCAGGGTGGATCAAGATTTCTCTGTAACTTTGTAGAGCACCACTTTAAGAAAAAAGCATAAAAACTCATATTACAAAATTAAGCACAGAGCCTTGAAATAAGCCAGGCAAGTGAAGGGCCCTGGAGTTTAATCCATTAAATTCAGAATCAATCCATCTCTGAATATCCCCATTTTGGGCTTTATAAAGATACTTTTAGTAAATATTACTGTTTCATATAATAACAAGATTAGTTAAGGATAAAGTCCTACTTTCTATGTGTAGTCTTTAGGTTAAAAATAATAAGACATTGTAAAAATACCAGGAATCTACTTACCAGCAATTTATTTGATTCCATGTAGTGTTCATCTTTGTTTATTCAGGCTAACTCCAACATAATACAGGTCAATAAATATCATTAGAGCAGACATCTCTTTGTGGAACCTGGTATTTTGAGCAATACTTAAGACAGTAAAGTATAGGTCAGCAAAAAAATGTCAACAGTTCCTTTAAGTTTTTGTAATGGGATTATAACTGTATTGTAAAACTAATAAAGAAACTAGCCTAGACTGTGTTTGACTGATTGTCTCTTTTCTCAAAGTTGTAGAAGACATGAGACATGGCTGTCTCACAGCATTTTACATCTACCACCCATTTTTAAACTCAGTTACTTTATTTTTTTCTTATTCTTGTGGGTATGTTAAGTGTAATCCATAATCATTTACTCTAGAAAAAAATTGTAAACATTTAGATTTTTAAAAGGTCTTTCAAAGTGCCAGGACATTACTGCTCCCTTCTTATTGGTTATTTTTCCCCCTTTAAACTTTTACCTGGTGGAAGGCACTTAACATTTTGAATTGAACTGTTGTGAGATCTAAAACTATCTCTACCTTCCTGCCCTAGCTTCCTCTCCCATTGCTGTGATCAAACACCATGTCAAAAGCACCTTAAGGGAGGGAGGGCTTTGGCCTAAAGCTTTAGGTTACAGTCCATCACTGAGGGGAAACTAAGGCATCAGAAACATAAAAACAGCTATACACAAATGCAGTTAAAAGCATACAGAGAATGAATTTATGCATGCTCCTGCTGTGCTAGCTTTATTCACTTTTATACAAGTCAGGATCCCCTGCCTAGGGAATGGTGCCACCCACAGTCCACAGGTCTTCCCACCAAATTAAACACAAAGTAATCAAGATTAACACCTGTAGACTGGCCAAAGGCCAAATGTGTACAGTCTCTCATAACAGTTTCTTCCCAAGAAATTATAAATTGCATGTATATTTCCCCTTCCCCAATCCTCTCACATGAGAACATTCCATTAAAGTATATAGAGAGTGTGTTTTGGAATACAATGTAGAAATTTGAATGGAAAGCAAAATGGTAAATAACTTCTCAAAAATTATTGAATTTTCATCTTCTGTGTGGCTAAGCCAATTGTTTCATTACTGTTTTCTCCTTTGTTGATCTCCATAGTGCCCACCTAGGAAGTAATTTCTCAGAATTCTAAGTAGAAAGAAATAGCCAATCTTATGATCATCAATACAGTTTTTCGCCTGAACCAAAATGAAATTCAAAACCAGGAATGAGTAGATCTGTGCAAGATCATACTGTAGCCATGAGCAAATGCTCTCTGTTCAAGCAGCCTTTTTCATCAGGAAAATAGATGGTGCCTTTAACAAGAAAACCCTCAGGAAAATTAAAATGTCACATTTTTAATTTTAGCATAATGATTGTTGCAAGTTCTATATTTTTTATTTTCAAGTTTTATTTACATTTGTTCTTCCTTGCCTAAGTAATTGACACTCTTTAGCAGTAGAATGCTCTTGGGTGCAGTATTTGCAGAGTAGAAGTGGCTTACTTAAAAAAGAGTTTTACACCTGTTTTGAGTTCATGGTTGCTGTCCTAGATGAAGATGACTTCCTTACAGAAATGCCCACAGACATGTAGCTTCAGCTGCATTTGCCCTCAGAGAGCAGTGGGGTTTGAAGTACGTGTGATGCTTAGGGAAAATGCTGTGCCTGGAAAAAGAAAAACTGTCCTAAAAAGCAGAATTGTAACTTTCCATAATTCACATGGGCTAACTTTTTAGAAAATGTACTCATTGCTTTTTATAAAGTACTTTAAAATATCTCCATAACAGATAATGTTGCATAGTATATGAGTTCAGATTTTACATTCTCCCTTGAAGAATTCAAAAAGGGATATTAGCATGGGTGGTTCAGTAATATAAAACTGTCTGTGTCACTTGGCATAATTAGTTACCAAAAACTACTTGAAAAAAATAATTTTGACCAAGTTTCCTTAGCACCGTGTCCATATTTGTTCACATATATATCTGAAGTCATGTTTCCTATTAGCCACAGCATTCATTTCAGACCGTCCCATTGACTGTGGAATTTAAATGTTCATGTGGCTTATAGTTTAAGGCCAATTACTCTGGGCTTTTGGGTTCATACAGAAGTTCTCTACAGCACTATGATTGATATTTTGGATCAGATAATTCTTTGGTAGAAAGGAAATGGAAATCTGAAGCATTGTGGGATGTTCAGCAGTATTCCTGACCTCTGTGCATTAGATTCCAGCAGCACCATCAGCTACAGTCATCAAAATTATCTCCAGATATTGCCAGTTGTCATCTGTTGGAGAGAGAAATGGCAAAAGTATCTGTCAGCTGAGAGCCCCTGAGTTATTAGCATGTGCTACGGGGATGGATGTACTGTTTGTTGGAGTTTCTCACTTTTTTATTTGTTCATTTATAATACATTTTTGTATGAACTGAAGAAAGTCAGTAGTCCTCATCTGAGGCAAAGATGAGTCCTTCTCTATAACTGTGATAAGTTATGTTTTTAAGTGTCAGTTATGTAGGTGTGCTTCAAGAGTTTCACTTAAGGACTTTCATTAGAGCAATGAGTCTAGGATTTGTCATAGATGTATATTTTATACTTCTTATGTATTTCTTGGCCTTATTATAATGATCATTCTGAAAAGCAAACCAAGCTGGCATACTGCTGTTGACCTAACAACTAAATCCCCCTTCCAGCATTGACCTGTCTCAACTAGTTGAATGGTTGACATTTTATCCTAGTAGCACTCCCCTAAAGAGAGACCTGGGAAACAGGGAAACACCAGGGAAATCCATCCAGGCTTGGAGGCAGGAAGATGGCAATTACACAAATGGAGCTTCTCTACACTGATTGCAGGCTCTGTGTCTACAAGTGAACACTGGAGATTGCTTGCCAAACAAAGGAAGCAAAGTCTGCTTAACTTTTGAATTAAGGTACTTAAACTCCAAAAGAAAACTGAAGAGTGACTATGAAACTCCTTTGTCCCCACAGTCATCACAGGAGTCATGTGCTGCCACCATTCCCACAGACAGGAAACTGGGGAGTAATTGGCTCAGTACTTGCTCAGAATCACTCAACCTGTAAGAGGTGCAGGGGGATTCTAAACCAGCCATTTCTCTCCAAACCTTGATCTCTTAAGTCCTTTAAGATATATTAGAACTTGAAGTGAAACATAGGCTGGATTTTAAGCATTGTGAGTCAGGTACTCATTCAAAAGAATACATGACTCCTTCAATTGAAGAGGGGGGAATGGTCTGAAAGAAAGTCCTCCCACTCCCTCCCCCTCCATCCCCTAACCCCATAATCTTGTGACTGTTGCATGCATTTAAAAGCAGTATCTTGCCCTTACGTTTTTTTCATGTAATATCCCAAGTCTGTTCAGAGTTTCTAAGTATTTTGTTTGGTTGGTTTTTAGTCTTTTTGTTTTTAATTGCTCATGGCATCATTGAACTATAATAGATGAATTCCCACTATTCATCAACTGTCAGATAATACTGTCATTCACTAATAATTTTTCCAGAAAAAAAAATATAGCTAATAAATTGTTTACCATTCTAACTGGCAGTGGAACCTGGGAGAATGGAGCTTAAAAATGAGGTGGACTAAAGTCTCATGCAATAGACAACTTTATTCAGAACATCAGTTTATATCCTGAGGGTTAAGAAATGTCACCTGAGTAAAGTTCTCCTGAGTTCAAGTTGTATACACTCACAAGGACAAGAACATGTTTTCCATAGAAGCATATAAACAAATAGCAACAGCCAGTTGTAATGAATAATCTAAAGCAAACTCACTCTGCTCTGCTACACTGGGAGGGGCAGGAAAGCACATTTCAAGAACAATTCTGTGTTTTTGAAGAAACTGAGATCACAAGCCTCTTGTCTTGTTTTCTTGGAGTTTCCTCACAAGTACTCAGAATTCTCCTCATAAAACTCCATTCTTGGACCGTGTTCCGACATAAAAAATTAAAATTCATTATTTTCTTTCATAAAAAGGTTCATAGCATTTTAACACTCTGTCCACCAAAAAATTTCTAGGTCTGTAATGTTGTGATTCCAATACCATTTGAATGCTATCTGCTATACGTAAATGTTAACTAACAAGCATCTTGTCCCCAGATAAGATCCACCAAAGCATTTGTGTCACTTTGTTCCTTATAAGTTTTAACAGTAATAAAAGAATGTTTCCTTTAGTTTTTTAGCCTCTTGGGTGAAGGTTAAGCTAACTTCCCAATTTTCTGACTCTGAGGCAGAATTGAAACAGAGGACATAGACAGTCTGGTAAGTATAGTATAATAAAACCCATCCCCCCCCCCCCAACTGTGCTTCATTTTTGTAACCTGCAATTAGGCCACATTTTTGGTTCACATTGAATTTTTATTCAATCTACTGTTTATCTTCAAGTCTAATGGAATAATAAAGTTATGTGTATTAACCCATTCTTGTAAAAATTTTATTCTTGGTTGTTTCATGTGTAACAAGAACTTATTCTTGGTTGTTTCATGTGTAACAAGAACTTAGAAACTTTATATTTTGTGCACATTTCAAGAGGCATGACTGTAGCTTAGGAGGGAAATTCTAGTACAGCTATAAAAAACTAAATAACTTTACTTTTATATAGTTCATATGTAAACTAAAGTGTCTAAGGAACAGTCAATCTTTCTGGTTTTTTTTTTTTTAATCTGTCCAGAAAATACTTATTTTTAATGTTTGCATTCACAGGAAATGGTTTTGGTGGTATCTTTCTCAGCAAATCCTTTTTCTGTGGGATTTCCACTCATAAAATGGCTCAAGGGAAAAACCACACTTTTCCCACCTGTCTGTTTATTTCTAAGAACTTGGTGTAAGTTTGGAGACAAAAGAGAAGCAGTTTGCTGTGCATGCAGTACTCTCCCACCCTTTCAGTGTGCCTACTCTTTTCTACAAGAAACGGATAGTCCTTCTCTCACTTCTGACATTTTCAACAATTTACCAATCCCTAGTGTCATGAAATCACAGAGTTACGGATTCACTGTGCCCAGATTCTGAACTGAGCTCTTCAAAAATTATCTACTTGCCAACTAAGAAAGAGGTTGTAAAGCTTGTCGTCATTCACTCAAATATTTGTAAGCAAACCACAGTTGTAGTTCTTGTCTACATACAAAAAGAAGTTGTTAATATTCAGTTACCTGGTGACTTGCAATATTCAGGGGGAATAGGCAACTTATAGGAAGAAAGTTTAATGGGTATTTTGTCTTTTGTACTGCTATAGAAATACCGTGGCCTGTAATATTACTATGTACACAGAGAAATTAAAGCATGTCTTAATTGTATGAAGCACATTACACTTCTTTAGGCAATGTATTTGGTATTGCTAGCTTGCCAGTTTAGAGAGTACTGCGATTATGGCTAAGGCCCTACAACCTCTTGGCCCCTCTTGGCTGAGAATATAGAGTGGTGGGGAAAAAGAATCAAGACAGTTGGGTAGGAGAGGAGATAGGCTTAAGATGTGGTTGTGTTATGTAGTAGGAAACCCTAGTGAAAAATGGAGAATAGGAGAAGCAAAGGCTTTATTTAAGAGTAACAGTGCATCTGGGATCCAGACTGAGCTGAAGGAGGCAATCAATGAAGTGTGCTAGATGGATAAATGAATGTAAAGACCCAAAGTCACAGGTTCACTGGTCCATAGGCGCAGAATGTTGGAGAAATTATTCTTGTTTTGAAACTCCCAGGACACAATATTACTAAGAAAGATCAATATAGTGTCTGCTAAGTAAGATTTATTAACAATCATGTTTACATTCTTACATATAATGAATTGTTATGATAACACAAAATAACTTGTTCTCTACTAACCTCTTAGATTTAGAATTCTTTAGTGATTGTTTTACGTAAGAGACAATGGGCTGTTATGTTTCAATAACAAAGTACACTTGAGTTTCCTGTTGTTGTTTTTAGCATAAGTGCAAAGGGCTTTGTATATAAAATACTATAAATTTTATTATATTATTTTCTCTAATGGCAGCCAAAATTTTAAATGTCTTTTTGCACACAAACTCCATGGCTTTCAGATCTATCTGGTTAAGATTCCAGCTATAGGTTTCATGGCTCCTAGCATTTCAGTCCTTTGCGTTTACCCTCCTTCCTATGAACTGGACAAAAACTGTGCCCACACCAGCTCAGCTCTTCTCTGGCCAGAAAAGCTTGATTCAGCCTACACCTATGGGTAATTCATGGTCCCCTCCTTGCACTGGGTGATCCTCTCATTTATTCAACAAAATGTGTTGAGTTGCTACTCCATGTGAGACATGGTGTGAGAACCTTCAATGAGCCACTCATTTATCAGGGTGTTTGACTACGTCTGTCCCGTTACTAACTGCAGTCGATATTGATTTGTTCTCTGCTCACCACGGTCTGTTTACCTTTTCCTTGCTCTGAGCTTCTTTTCTTTTTATAAGATATTACTAAAAAAAACTATGGCCACCCAAGTTTTCTCATTTTTCTTCTTCATTAGCTATATGAAGCAACTGTGCAAAGGCTGACGGATAACAATTCAGTGTAACTTAATAGTAGATCTGGGCTTAGGCTAGTACTATGTGTGTGTATGTGAGTGTGAGTATGTGTCAGGTAGCGTGAATAATAGATCTATGAAAAGTATTCTTGAATGATCTACTTCTAGCACTGTTTTAAGAATTGTTTGCATATTTCTGTGTGTGCTGAGGCTATCCTTGGGCTCCATTTATTATAATGATTATACAGTAGATTGATAGAGTTGCTTATTCCATTTTCCTTCTTAGATCCTGTATTCACAGATTCTTAGATCCTTCATTACCAGCATTAATCTGCATGTTCTATCTAAAACATAGGAATAGTTTTATTGTTTTCCATCTAACTATAGTTTTCAAAAGAGTCACTTTACCATCACATCCACAAACTATTTAGTTGTTCAAAGTCTCAGGTTTTTTCAGTATGTACCCTCAGGGAACTGTTGCAGTACTCAGATTGTCTAAATACAAGTTCACGAGTCCCATGAATATTTACTATAAAGTTAGAAGGAACTCTGAAATCACTAAATTACTGTTAAGTGTCAGGATAAACCACTTGGTTTTCCTGAAGGAAAATGATATTTTTTAAAAAAGCAAATGTCTGATACTTAAGATGGAATAAGAGCGCATACCCATGCAATACCCATGGAGTCCTTTCTGAATGGCTAGAGGCCTGTGGTTAGTAGAGTACAATTTAGGCAGCCTCCATAAACAAAACTTGTCTATAATGTGACAGCAACATTGGCCTCTGTAGAGTTTAATACATTGCTGCTCTTTCTGTTCCAAATTCACATTATAAGCAAGCTTTGTTTACTCACAAATTTGTGAAATGGCCCCAAACAGAAAATGGTTTTGGAAGTCAGGCAGAGGAAATTAATGTTTGGTTTACCTATGTGCTGTGATAGTAAAGACTGCATTACCTGGCCTCGTAACCAGCAGTCACGTGCTTAGTGATAAAAGACAGAAACTCAAGGTAGATAAGAATGCCTGGACCAAATGACAACCCTGAAAAAGAAAACTTCATTGAATGGAGGTCAGGGAACATCCTTTTAAAAATAACGAGTGAAGGAGCAAACTTGTGTGTTAAAGGGAGTTAGTTGTTACAGAGAGTTTCATTTGACAAAGCGTTGCTAAATGTGTGGCTGAAGGGACATCCTCTGAATCACATCTTTTAGTGTTTATATTGAAGCTAAGCAAAGGTCACAGGAAGGTACACTCTCCTCCCTTTTTCCCAGGTTCCTGCCTGCCTTCCTTTCCTTCCTTCTTTTCTTGTTTACTCCTTTTTTTCCCCTCCAGTCTGTGAATCAGTTACTAGGCAAGGCCATTTTCATGAGCTTTCCTGATGCCAGAGACCCAGAGTGTTGAAGTAACTCAGAGACAAAGAACAGGAGAGGTATTGAGCTAGTTTCTAGGACCCTGAGGACAATGTGATCATTCTGCTTAGCTTTAGGCCACAGACCAAGCATTTCACACAGACCCAAGCTGGGTTTCTTGGGAAGTTCTCCCTGTTGCTTTTCATAGTTTAGATAATCCACATGAACAATACTGATTAAATCAGTTGCCTGTAGGCAATGGCAGAAGCATAAATGGCTTTCAGGAAAGAGAGGCCCGAACCTTGTGTTGTTCATTCCTCTCTCTCTCCCCCTTCTCCCTCCCCTCCCTCCTTCTCATTTTCCTTCACTTCCCCACTTCTCTTCTCCTATGTATCATGTATTTCCTTGTTTTTCCTCTAAAATTCTGTCTATCCAATGCAGTTAGGTAGAGAAGACCCCCTCCCTCCCCCTTTCCTTCATTCCCCCACCTCCCTCCTCCTCCATATTATCCATGTCCTTACTTTTTCTATAAAATTCTCTCTATCCAATGTGTTAGGTAGGGAAGAACACTGAAATTGCTCTGTTCCCTATTCTCTTCATGATACAAGTTTTGATTTTAAATTGTGTATCTGTGTTGTTGTGCTGATTTGAACCTTTTTTTTGAAAATCTGTTATCCGAAGGGTGGTATACAGCAATATTATGGAAGGTCACTTGGCATTGGTTTCTTGAGTCTGCTTTTCTAAAACCAGGCAATTACTCTATCATTTGATAATCCTTGCTTCAGAGTTCACTTGAAAGAAAGCTTATAAGATTTAAAGGGGGAAAAAATCCCTAAAAATAAAAGTTAGGCTAGGCTAGGCCAGGGTGGGAAATTCCATTGTGGCTAGAAGCCCATGGCAGGTAGAGTGGAATTTAATGAAGGAAACTGCTGTGTTTTTGTGTCTTTCTGTATGTTTTTCCTTTAAAACCAAGAGCTGGGCAGGCATCCCATTCGACCTGACGTGACCCAAGCAAATTGCTTCTTATATAAAAACAAGTGCAGACTCTGAGAATGTGAAAATGCACTGTATCCTTCTCCAGCCGAGAGGAACGAAAGCCTGAGAAACTGCGGCCGGCCCGCTGTCTGTATGAGGCAGAACTACCACCCAAGCCTGATAAGGACATTAGAGCAGGCTCCCTCCTGCCAGAGGGGTTCATTACAAGTTAGGGTCGCTCTTAGTTTTCCTTATTTCCTTAAACAAGCATAAGCAGCAGATGGAAAAAGTGTTTTTTAAAGGCAAGTTTTCTATCTGAGAAGGTAGTAATATGCACGGTGTCTTACAGCTTTTGCATGGAACTAGCATTTTAAAATTTGTTTTGAACTAGTATTTAACAAGAAGACAAAGAGAAGTATTTCCCTTTTCCGCCAGTCTTAAGCAAGCACAGAAGAGGAGTTCAGGGTGTGTCCACTGATATTGCATTCAGATGTGTTGCCTTGGCTTGTGTACTGACAGATTTATTTAAAAAACAAAGTTTAAAAAATGCATTGTGTGCTCTTGAAGTCTCTTCATAAATCTTTTCCTTTATGAATTATTTTGATCACAAAGCTGCTTGTTTAAATCGCTGAAGGACTATTCTCCATAAAAGAGAATGCCTTCATTCCCAAACCTTCAGTTCAGAAGCCAGTAACTTCCCCTGAACAGCATGCGGGGATCCAGAGGCTAGAGGAAAGGGGACCACAGATGTCCAGACTCTAACCTTAAAGTCAGAATCCAATTCAGAGTTCCTGCGGTTCACATGTTTTTAAATTTTGGACCCAGAGTCCATCCTTTCCTAATGGATGATTCAGTCCGAAATGATGATTCTGTTTCAGGAAAAAGACAAACAAACAGGGAACACAGCCTTTGATGCAGCTGGTCTGTCAGAGGGCGGAAGGTTGGAATTAGAATACTCCTCAAGCTGTTGCTGAATAATGAAGGGTAGGGCTTCCTTGTTGGGCAGTTACCACAGTCCCCTGGGAGTTCAGAGGACAAATGTTACCTAATGTGTACAAAGACTTTCAAAGTTAAGCTGATTACAAGCTGGTTGAAGATTGGATGAAGCTGTAAGAACTAAGGTCCACCAGAGGGATCCAAGAGTAAAGATCTGCCAGGGGTCACAGGCTCCAGTGAACTCTCAGGACTTCTCCTGGCTGAAGGGTGGTTAAGAACCAACAGGACGTAGTCAGGTTCTAAAAATGACTAGCTTTGTAAAATCTTTTTTCTTTTTTTTTTTTTTTTTAAAATTTTTATTTTGCAATACAATTCAGTTCTACATACCAGCCACAGATTCCCTTGTTCTCCCCCCTCCCGCCCCCCTCACCTTCCCCCCAGCCCGCCCCCCATTCCAATCTCCTCCAGGGCAAAGCCTTCCCCACAGACTGAGATCAACCTGGTGGACTCAGTCCAGGTAGGTCCAGTCCCCTCCTCCCATGCCGAGCCAAGGGACCCTGCATAGGCCCCAGGTTTCAAACAGCCAACTCATGCAATGAGCACAGGACCCGGTCCCACTGCCTGGATGCCTCCCAAACAGATCAGGCCAATCAACTGTCTCACCCACTCAGAGGGCCTGATCCAGTTGGTGACCCCTCAGCCATTGGTTCATATTTCATATGTTTCCGTTTGTTTGGCTATTTGTCTCTGTGCTTTATCCGACCTTGGTCTCAACAATTCTCACTCATATAAACCCTCCTCATTCTCGCTAATTGGACTCCCAGAGATCCACCTGGGGCCTAGTCATGGATCTCTGCATCCAGATCCCTCAGTAGTTGGATGAGGTTTCTAGCACGACAATTAGGGTGTTTGGCCATCCCATCACCAGAGTAGGTCAGTTCGGACTGTCTCTCGACCATTGCCAGCAGTCTGTTGTGGGGGTATCTTTGTGGATTTCTGTGGGCCTCTCTAGCACTTTGTTTCTTCCTATTCTCATGTGGTCTTCATTTACCATGGTCTCCTATTCCTTGTTCTCCCTCTCTGTTGTTGATCCAGCTGGGATCTCCCACTCACCCAAGCTCTCTTTCCCTCGACCCTCGCCCTTCACTACCCCCACTCATGTCCAGGCTGTTCATGTAGATCTCATTCCATTTCTCTGTCGTTGGGCGATCCCTGCTTTGTAAAATCTTAACAAAGAAAGAAACTTCTGCACAGAGCATGTATGCACATATATGGATTACCCAGGGTCCGGGGATTTCACTATGTCTGGCTTGGGATATCTGAGGGAAAAAAAAAATCTATATACACTATGTTCTTATGTCTGTTAACTTTATTCCTCTAAGACAAAATTCTATCAATTCAGCTACAGCTCTGTCAGGCATTCAGAGCAGGAATAAGTCTAGATACACCAAGCTCTTTGTCTGTCTACTTTATTTTTCTGTGATGAAATCCTGTCTACATAGCTTCAGGTCTGTTCAGTTCCCTCTCAAAGTACTGCTAACAACTAAGCTCTTATGCTTCCTGACTCATCTTCGTCCTCTGTTTCTTCTCCCTCCATCCTACTTGCTTTCTACTCCTGGCTCAAGAGTTCTACCTTACCATCTACATTACCTCTGTGTTCTTCTTTTCTCCCTGCTCATGCCATTCTGTCGGCTCTACAGAAAAATGCCTGTGCCTCCTCCCCCTGGCCATGTGGTTCTTGGTTCTCTGCCTCCTCAGGAATGTCCCTCCACCCTACCTTCCACCTTGATATGTAAAAACCTACTTTGTTCTCAGTCGGTTGCTCTGGAGAGCTACTAGGCCTCAAGTTGAGGAGATGGTCTGAGCTTCATTTGCACAAGAAACAAAGCTATGCATCTCCCCGCCAGCTTGTCTTTGCCTACTTGACCTTATCCAAGTACTGACTCCAGCAGGGAAGTTAGTTACCTAAAAGTTCAGCAGGTCTGAGGAGCTGAACTGTTTGCCAACTGGTCTGGGCACGCAAGAATTTGATAGCAGAAGACAGCTGGAATATTAAAGGCTGGGTAACACCAAATAGTCATAATAAATGGCTTGCCTTTTGACAGACCCTTGGCCGGTTAAAGTATAGCTTTAATACACAGCTGAATCTCTATAATATATTTTTGTGGCCTGCCCCACACATAGATGAGTTGGATGATTGGCAGCTATGAGTTAGGTAAGATCTGCTTAACTAAAGTGTAATATGCTTGAAGACTCAATGTCACTGTTCATTTGGTTACCATCTATCACCTACAAACTGTTGAGAAATAAAGGCAAATAATTAACAATTGGTCTGTTACACTGATTTGCTGGGGTGGTTGGCCTGGTAGAACGGTAGGTAGTTTTCAGGCCAAAACTGGAAGAGATTAATTTGAAACAGAGTTCTAAAGGGCAAGAGAGATGGCCAGAATTGGACAGGGTGTTTCAGGTTCACTGATTCGAGAAATATTTTTGGTCACTCATTGCTCCAGTCTTTGATATCTTAATAAAATGACCAAGAATTACATGACAAGATTCAACAGCAAGTTCCCAGTGTGAGAGATGGGGGAGGATATTAACTGGGATGTAGCCCATCAGAATGGGTTTGGTATATGCCTTGGATGTGTTTCATCTCAGAGTACATAGTTGTTGCAAATGCTTGGAGGTCAACTCCACAGCCTGGCATCTAACTGTGTTTGTTACCTTGAATTTGAGATGAGATTCTGATTTTTTTTAATTGTTTCGTAACAAATACTTGTTTGGAATGAGGCCTAAAAATCAATGAGGAATAAGATACTCATTTTTGTTCTATGTGACCAACTTGTGCCATACGCCACCAATCTCCCAAGCAAATAAGTTCCCTAAGGTAGTTTACTTATAACTTTACTTATAACCCTTTCTAATTTCATTTATACTTAGTTATGGACTATATTTAGAAAGTAGGACACATAGCATGTTCCTAGCCACTATGACTCAATTTTTAATATGAAAAAAATTCTTTTTTCATAGGGAAATGGCATTCATTGGAGATGGAGACCTATAGACACTTCAATTCTATTCAGTTTTCCAAACCAATATTTAAATACTATAAAGACCTTAAGGAAAGTCATGACTAGAATCCTAGAGGAGACCAGGTTAAGAGACTGAGTGTTATAGTTAAAAATGTTTGGTAAATTTCTCAGGCTTACACTTAACAGGGCTATAATTTAGAAATACAGAAATTCTACTAGAAACAAAACTGAACACTTAAGGTTCAAAAAAGGGTAATGCCAAGCTACCAGTGTGTTAAATGTCATTATCAATTATGATAAAAGTCTGTTCTAGCAAAGAATGATAGGATCCAGAACTTGTGTAATACAACCAGATACAATGTACAAATGCAGCTCAAGTGTCTCTGGCCACTGAGGCAGGATAACATGCCATGCAGATGTGTTCCTTAAGGAGGCCACTAGAAAGAGAGATGGCGATGATCCAGAGGTTGAAATTAGTAGATGAGTACCTTAAAGCAAAAATACAAATATATTTAAGAAAAAGAAATTAAAAAGGAAAAATGAGAAAATAGAGAAATGGAAAGAACCAAAAAAATTAAAACATAATATCTAAATTTATTTAAATTTTAAATCTTTAAAGATATGTAGAGATTTGAGAAGACACAGAAGATGTAACTAAACTTGAAGAGTCTAAGAAAAATAGGGTAAAGACTTAGCTGGGAGCCACAGAACCAATTAAATAAATAGAGGAAAAAGGACTGAAAATGTATCAAGTGACCTAACAAGCAATATCAATAACTCTAATATACTTTATTTAGAAGAAAGGGGAAAAATGGAACAACATTGTAAGGTATAGTATCTGAAGTAGAAATAATTTGTTAGAGATATTTCACTGCCTGTTGCAGCTAGCCAAAGAATGTATGGTACATGAATAATAGTTGAAGTAACCATAGCTGAAAATGTCAAAACTGTGTGAAAAATAATAAATAAAAAATAATAAAAAAAAAAAATCAAACAGAAAAACCACAGAGGATCCAAAAGGGAGAGTATTGTGAATTAGGCGAATAATTAAACACAAACTGATTACTTATCACACATGAAATTTCAACTTAAAATGCCTAAAAAATTGATAAACAAGAATTGTGTATGTAACAAAGAGATCTTCTAATGATAAATGTAGAAGTACCTGTTGTCAGTGAAAGGCCTGCAAAAATTATGAAAGGTAATGCATGTGGCTCTAGAGAAACAGTACAGAGGCCCTAACTCAAAACTGCAAACCAGCAATAGCATCAGTGTCATTGGCTTCCATGTTAAGAAAAAAAAAAATGTATTACTTTAAACCTCTATGTAAGAAGTAGGGAATAAAAATAACCAAAACAAGAATCCATCAAATAAAAATATCAAAAGCAATAAGATAAGAAAAGTAAAATTAAAGCTGTGAGAACAGGAAATGAAAATTTATAACTGTCTTTGTTAACATAAAACTATGATTACTTAAATTAGAAAATCTTAGTGATTATATAACCACTAGTGCTAATAAATACATTCAGAAGATCACAGACTCAGTATACAAAAATTTTATTTTCATATACTAGTAGCAGATAATATAATTGAAAAGTTTAAATAAATTTACAACAATTATCTGGGTAGTAGTGGCACACATCTTTAGGCCCAGCACTCAGGAGGCAGAAGCAGGTGGATCTCTGTGAGTTGGAGGCCAGCCTAGTCTACAGAGTGAGTTCCAGGACAGTCAGGTGGCTACACAGAGAAACCCTGTCTCAAAAAAAAAAAAACAAAAAAAAACCAAAATAATTACAACAATTTAAGACTATAAAATAGTAGTGTCTTTAACCCAGGATGGTGATCTACCTACATTCAAAACTACTAAAAGGACTTAAAGAAATATTCATTATTTCTGAAGATACATAGTTTTAAGTTGGCCTTTTTCCCCATATTGATTTACAGATCCAAAAAAATAGTAGTGTCTTTAACCCAGGATGGTGATCTACCTACATTCAAAACTACTAAAAGGACTTAAAGAAATATTAATTATTTCTGAAGATACATAGTTTTAAGTTGGCCTTTTTCCCCATATTGATTTACAGATCCAAAACAATTCCAATTAAAATCTCAAATTTGGGCCTAGAAAGACGGCTAAGCAGTTAAGAGCATTTTCTGCTTTTCTGGAAGACTCAAATTTGATTTGCAGCCCACAATTGACTGTAACTCCATCACTAGGGGATCTGACACCCAGTCTTGGACTCTGTGGGCACCTGTACACAAGTATACACATACACACACACACACATACACACACACACACACACACACACACACACACACACACACACAAAGTATATCTTTTGCAATGATTTCCTTTTCTAATTTTAGAGAAAATTGTGAACTATATTTTAAATTTTACATAGTATCAACTAAAAAACAGCAATATGCAAAAAAAGAACAAAGAAAAAAACAAATAGAAAAGATTCACATCACAATATTTCAAAATCATCTATAAATATAGTAATTGGATAACATGATGTCTATCACCACTCCTTTCCATGACAAAATAGGTTATGACGGGAGAGTATAGACTCCAAATAGTAGCAGCCTCAAGTATATATATATATATTCTCCCCCCAATTGATTTGTGGGGGGGAAGAGGAAAGGAAAATATTCTCAACAAATAGTACTAAAACAACTACATAAATGTAGAGAAAAGCTCTGACATCTATCTCTCATTATACCCTAAAATTAATTTGATATTCATGAGTTAAATACCTACACAACAGTAGTGTTTCTAAAATAACAAGTAGAAAAATAAAAATCTCTGTCCTTGAACTGATGGATATTTAAGAGGCAACAGAAAGCCCTACACATAAAAAAGAATAATTGATAATTGAAATGAATCCAAATTTAAGTTTCCTCTTTATAAAAAGATAGTAAGTGTTACAACAATGACTGGGCACAGAGAAGACTGGAAAAATACAGTGCATTTGTCAGCAAAGGATTTGTGTCCAGAACACATGAGGTATACTCACTGAAAATCACAGGGAATTCTGTTTTTACAATGGCAGAGAATTGGAAACCTCTTTCATATTTGCTAGAGGAAATATGCAATGGAAGAGCCACTTTGAAACAGCGAGTTGATGTCTAATGGAGTCAAACACAGACGTGTCTCACAATGTCCTAATTCTATTGCTACTTATTTACCAAAATGTTCAGCAAAAGGACTTAGACAGAAATGTGTATATAGTGACTTTATTCAGAATTTTATAGAGCTGGTATTTTGGCTGATTTTGTTTGGGAATTAGTATGTGTGTGTATGTGGTGTGTGTGTGTGTGTGTGTGTGTGTGTGTGTGTGTGTGTAAGTGTTTCAACTTGGCACAAGCTAGAGTCATTTGGGAAGAGGAACTCTCAGTTAAGATTGGCCTGTAGAAAGTCTGTGGGTGTATTGTGGTGATTAGTGATTGATGTGGGAGGGTCCAGCTTACTGGGGGCAGTGCCATCACTGGGCAGATGGTCCTGGAAGCTATATGGAAACTGATTGCACAAGCCATGAGGAGCAAGCCAGTAAGCAGTACTCCTCCATGGTCTCTGCTTCAGTACTTGCATCCAGATTCCTGTCCTGACTTCCTTCCATGATGGATTATTACATGGAAGTGGAAGTGAAATACACCCTTTCCTCCCAGGTTGCTTATGGTCATTCTGTTTTATTGCAGCAATAGAAACCTAACTGAGACAACTGGAAAGATGCAATTGTGGTAATAGATATACAAAATAGGATGCCAGTAATCAAATAAACCCAAACAGAATAGAATATACACAACATTATTGATGGATATCAGAATTGTGTACAAAAGAAACCAGGGCATAAGGAGAATAACTGTCACTTGCATGTTAACAAAAGCAAAATTAGTCTATGGTGACAAACTCAGTGTTGATTATGGATTGTAGGAATTGACTGATGTCAGGTTCAGGAAACTTCTGTATTTCTCTATTAGGGTGGTGGTTATGTGGTAACCATTTATCAAAACTCTTATTATATATTTATTTTTAAATGTTAGTTTCAGAATACAAAAGCAAAAATAACAAGTAAGATTACATCAGACTGAAAGCCCCTGCTGATTGGTTATCCAGTACTGATTATATAGCCAACGAAAGCAAAATCTCTGTACTGCCCAGACAGACTCACCCCCTGTTTATTGCAGCATGCTTCACAACAGCCCCCAAAAGCAAACAACATACTGTCAGCCAGCTGATGAATGAATGGGTTAAAAACTGTGGCACATTTCCACAATGGAATATTCTTCAGCAATAAAAGAATGGAATCCTGTCAATTGTGACAGCATGGAAGGAACTTGGAGGCAGATAATACACTAAATGAAATCAACCGTTCAGAGAAAAACAAGGACGTCGTGATCTCATTCATGTGGCATCTAAAGATGCTGTTCTAGAAATTGAGAGTTGGGTAGTGGATACCTGACGCTGGTTAGAGTAGATGGGGGCAGAATGAGGCAAGTTTATTCAATAAATTCCTCATTTACAGTTTGGAAAAATATATTATGAGGCTCTGGTAAACAGTGTTTTCTATAGGCAAAGGTGGTCATTGTAAACTTTTTAAAAACTAAAAGAAACAATTTTGAATATTTTCAGCATGAAGAATTGATACATTTTTTGAGAAAATAAATGTTTATCCTCAATTGGCATATAGCAAAACATCACAGGGCATTCCATAAACATGGATAATTTTATGTATCAATAAAATGTAAATTCTTCTGCATAGGTTTTTTACCTTGATTTTTGAAATATGCCCATTTGTCTAATCACTTCTCATCTAAAGTGCTTCCACCAAACCATGTCACTACACTCTGTGTTCATTAACCTTCAAACCTCGGGTAAACACCGTTTCTTCCCATGATTCTGACTGCAGGCGATGTACTGGAACATAAATTGTCAGGAGTCGGAAACTCATGGAATATTCAGTGTTGATGGGAGAATAGCCAGCACTGAGTCTAGCTAGATACAGCTCGCAGTGATGCTACTTGGGGCCCATTTTCTTCAGTACTGCTCAGTGTCCTCTCCTGTCAGTTGCTGTCTGTCCCTCTAACTATGCTCCGATGCTAGGCCGTGGGGTGGGGATTTAATCCATATTTACCTTCTATTTGATTGCAATTTACAAGGCTAATCGCAAACTATAGTTTAAAAAATAAAAAAATGTCTAAAGTTTAAAAATTATTTTTTCTTTCTACTATCCAACCAATGTTTTTATCCTCCCCCCTCTCTGGTTTCTCTATATTTTTAAATAGAGCCAAAAAAAGAATAAGTGAATATTCACAGCTGATAACAGGCAAGAAGATTTCAGTTCCTTTCCAAATGTAAGCTTCCCTCTTCTCTGTACCTAACTGTGATGCTGGTGTTCTTGCAGCATGATTTTTAAGACTGAGAATTCTGCTTTACCTAAAACACAGTTTGTGTTTAGCTTATTCAGTATGATTGGGTCTTATCTGATTTTACTTCTTGATATTCAGCTCCCAAATAACATTACCCAAGTCTGGCTGTAATGGGAGTCTGTCTTTCACTCATAGTGGATATTTATTAAAGCACTTAATACCTGAATTATGAAATGCAGACACAAGCACATTAACCTGGCTGAGTTATTTCCTTTCTTGGTTTTTTTTTTAAACACATATTTTAGCCCTGTCTATCAACGCCAGATGGCAACTACATTTTGATACACTGAATATTTACCAAGTCATGTGGTATGCTTTTGAAGTATTTTTTATAGCCCTTCCTTCAAATGAGCTGACTCATCCTTCATTCATTTATTCCTGCCTTTAACAAGTTGCATTTTTAGAAACTTGACCTCAGCTTTATCAAAATGATGAAGGATGTTTTAAAATGATGCATCAGAAGTTCTGAAGGCCTGACTACACCTTACATCCTATCATCATGGTGTATACTCAGATTTTAACATGAATAATTATTCATTTCTCTCATATTTTGATATGAGCATAGAAAGCTTTCAGATATTCAGGAAACTAAAAGTATGATTAAAATGACCATGAAAATAAGAACCGAGCAGCTGATTTTTTTCCATGGCCTACATAAAGAGCCAATGGGAAATACACAGTAGAGCTAATGCTAGTACAATAGCAATAATGACTGTAGTAGTGCCAGGAAGAGGATGTACTACAAGACTGTGATAGTACCCAAAGGCCCTCACAATACTGATGTTCAAGTTTCTTTGGTCTCCAATGAGAATATGCTTTTGTGGGAGCCAATGTTAAGGTTTTTTATAGACAGTAATATTTTTTAATCTAAGGATATGTAGAGTTAGGAGATAAAAGTACATAGCACTGAAAATAATGGCTGGAGGTCAGTACATATTCTAGGACTCTTTTCCATTGGGCTCCAAAGACACTTTTCAGTTATTAAGTTTTTATGGCTGCTGGTCAGTATAGGATATTGTGTATCTTTAGATATCTTTACATATCTAATTTATGCACTGCTGATTAGTCAAGAGTATAGGCCTAAATAAATCACAATATTTACTTTCATTTTAGAGGACAATACTTTCTATACCTTCATGGCTTCAGCTTATTGTGTTGGGGATTACTAAAGGTCCTTCTTGACCATGTCAGTGATCTTCTATTACTGTATTTTGAACTTTAAAGTGCATTTGTTGAAATTCTAATCAGACTCGTGGATGTTGTTTCTCTAAATTCTCTCTGTATTTTAGGTCAAATTGAATTCCTCCATTAGACTACTACTCTAGATTACTATTTACAACTTCTCCAGTGCTGTCCTTTGGAGGGCAGCCTTTCTAGCTTGTGAACTTTAATGTTAGTATTTCATGCAGCACACGTGAGAAATACAGTTGTTAACTGTACACTTTTATGAACTTAAGATATTATAGCTCTGCTCTAGCAATACCTCAGAAAGCTGGACATGGAGAGCTTCTCTAACATGGCTCATTCAGCCTTTGAAAATATGAATCGTTAAAGCATAAAATGCTTAGCACAATGTGTTATATGGCAAATGTTCATATTATATACAGTATGGTTATATGTGTTAGTAATATAAAAGTAATATAGTAAGAGTGAAAAGTATACTTATTAATGTAATAAATAATTATTAATTGCTAAGAGATATCTTGGTAAATTTTCAGCCAATGATAACATAATAATGAAAGAAATGTCAAAACAAATTAAGATTTTGATAGTTTAATCAAAACAGCACAAAATATATTTAATATAAATTTACTTAGTTAAAAGTACAACTTTGTTTCCTCTCTGATAGACAGCCATTTCAAAGTATAAGTAGAAAAGATGTTCAACATTTTATCAATTAGCAAATAGAGATATCAGCAAGATGCTACCTACTCCATTAGCAAATATTCCAAAGGGTTAGTACCTCAGGATGAAATATCTTTCCTTTCTCTCACATAAATGCCATAATTACAGCCAAATGTAGGTTAGAGAGATAATAGAGGAATATGGAGTACTTAGTGAGGAGTGACTTCATACATCTTACACTAATTTCAAAGGTAATTTCTGAGTCAGAGATGACCAAGCTGAGGGTGACTTGTTCAAGGCCATGATGATAGCCAGTGGAGATGGAGTCCAACCCCAGACGATCATGTTTCTAACATCTCACTACTCCTTTCACACAGCCTAACAAAATTAATGGGCAGTCTTTCCAGAATCTCCGCCTTCCTGTCGATTCCTGAGATCTCCAATGTGGGCTTGGGGCCTCCTGTGCTTGGGTTCTATATTTGAGGATGAGCTACAGAAGTAGAGGGAGGCAGGAAGGGAGAATAGGAAATGGAAGTGATGAGCATTCCTTTCCATCTCCCTTTTCAGATAACCCTATGCTTGTTTTCAAGGAGTGATGTCAGAGTCTTCCCTTCTTGAGAAGCATAAAACTACCTTGTCTAAGTTCCTTATAATCAGCTAATTTTTGCAAGTTTTATTTCTTTATTACATATATTTTAAGTGAGATAGCAGTGTATATGTCGTGTGTTATATGTCCATATAATCATATTTATACACATTTGAGTATGGGTACATGTATACATGTGTGTGCATGCACATGGAGACCAAAGTTCTACTTCAGTAGTCATCTTCAATCACTCCACTTAATTTTTTGAGATAGAGTCTATCACTGAATCTGGAGTTCACAATTTCACTAGACTGGCTGGTGGGCACATCGTAGGGATCCTCCTGTCTCTATCTACCCAGTTCTGACATTCTAGGCATGCACCACTAACTTCTTTGTGGGTTCTAGGGATCTGAACTCAGATCCTCATAGTTGTGCTGCAGGCATTTTGCTGACTGATCCATCTCCCTAGCCCTAGAAACAGCCATTCTTTAGCAACTCTTACCCAGAATTCAGAGTCTTTTCTTTTCTTTCTGAAGGTATTTCATAAACCTTTCTATCTACCTAATCTGCATATTGTACTGAAGTTATTTATCTTCCAATGCTTTGCAAGTTCCCTTAGGAATACCCTTAGCAACTGCCTTTCCATACAAACTGCCTGGGAAAGTTTAAGAGGATCAAATCCCTTGTAACTAAACAAAATAGACCTTTTGAATGGAAATTTAATAGAAATTAGATTGGCAGCATTACAGGGGGATGAATGAAACTCTTGTTTTCTTTACATTTACAGTAGAAAAGTCAACTCGCTCTCTGTTATACAATACGGTGGATGAAAAAAAAAATTTCTGTCTTATTTTGCAGTATATCTTGCTTTCACCACATTCTAACAATTCACCCTCCAAAACAAACCTTTAAACTGGGATCTGCCCCAGTTGCCTTTGCCAGTTGCACTAGGCCTTGACTAGAACATGTGTTCTAATGGAAGAAAAGTTTTCACTGGAAGCAATGCTCTGTTCACCAAATACAAAGTCTGTGACAAGGGGAAAGGACATGCCTTTCTTTCTTGCCAAATGAGGCTACATGAAGCTTTCCCAAACTCCTTGTATCCTCGGGGTCCTGCTTTGAGAGGGCATCTGGGAAGAGGGTTGGCAGAGACACCACCTTCCTTCTAATTCACTGCTCTCCAAATACCTTGTCTTTCTAGTGTAGTGTAGCTGGAGTTTTCTCCAGTCCTGCCCAGCCCCACGGACCCCACAATTGCTTATAAAATAATCACTCGGAAGCTCATATTAATTAAACTGCTTGACCATTAGCTCAGGCCTATCATTATCTAGCTCTTACCCTTAAATTCAGCCCATTTCTGTTAATCCATATGTCACCACGTGTTCCGTGGCTTTACCTGTTGCCTTTACATGTTGCTCCCTGGATAGCAGGCTGGCATCTCTTCACTCAGCCTTCTACTTCCCAGAATTCTCTTCTCTGTTTGTCCCACCTATCCTATACTTCCTGCCAGGCTACTGGCCAATCAACGTTTTATTTATCAATCAATCAGAGCAACACATTCAACATGCAGAGTGATATCCACAGCAGTGTAGACATTTTATAAAACTGAGAAATTAGAGGAAATGGTGTCTAAATTATCTATGTCCTATGTTTTAAATAAATGACTCCAATCATTGATTTAAAAAAATAATGTTAACTCCCCATCAGAATTTTCTGTCCCTCTCAGTAATTCTGCTAAGGCTTTGCATTTTTTTTTCAGACATTTTTTTTTTTTTTTTACAGGATTTGGGCTTATGGCATAATTGAAGATTCTTTTTTTTAACCAATCTCTTTTCTTCCTGTAGTTCTCAAAAGTCACGTAATTTTTTCAGTGAAGAATTAAAAATGAAAATACTTTTACTTTGTAGATTTTGTGTGTATGTGTGTGTTCATGTATACAGGTACATGAGGAGGGTTGCATGTATATGTGTGTACATGCCTTCAGGTGTCGTGCCTCAGGTGGCAGATGGCATCCCCCCCCCCCCTTGAAATAGAGTCTCTTACTGTCCTGGAGCTCACCAAGTAAACTAGTCTGTCTGTCTGTCCAGTGAGCCCACATGCCTTATTGTCCCATCTCCCTAGCAGTGGGATGGCAGCTATGCATCACCCCCTCCACCTTTTTTATAAAGTGGGTTTTAAGGACTGAACACAGGTCCTCATGTTTATACAGCATGACCTTCACCAACTGAGCCATTTTCCCCAGTGCTATAGATAGTCCTGGTATAATGCTCTTTAGTCTTGTGTCCAATGCAGTTGCCTAGTAAAGCTGTGGTAAGTGCTTCCTCAGTTCATTTGGTTTCTCCATAATGGAAGTCTACATGTATTAGAAGTCTATTCAGTTTAAGAATGAGTCAGTATGACCTGGGGAAAATAGTAAACTTAAATAACTGACCTTTAACAACACTATCCATTGTAAACTGATGGCAGCCAGAAAGATACCAGGAAACAACTGACTGAAACTCTGATTATCTCTCATGTCAGCAAATGAGGCCAATCTCCAGGTTGTGTCATCAAACAAAGCAAATAATCCTGGAATGACTGAGAGAATGGTATGGAGTAAGGTTGAAATCTCCTCACTTGAATGTGTAATTAACTAAACTTGCCAGTTATGTTTTAGAGTATAATCATACACTTTTGGGGTAAACATATACAGTAATTCTTTGTCAACAGTGTGAGAAAACAGCTAATATTTTTGTTATATATATGTGTGTGTGTTTGTGTGTGTGTGTGTGTGTGTATACATATATAATTTTCTATGTGTGGTGGCACACACTTTTAGTCTCAGCATACTAGAAGCAGAGACAGACTAATTTCTATGAGTTCAAGGCCAACCTGGTATACATAGCAAGTTCCAGTCCAGCCAGGGCTACATAGTAAGACCCTATGTTTTACATAAAAAAGAATAGATGATATTTGATATTCAGTCAACTCACAGTTAATTTTTCCAAATAGTAACATGCTATTTGTATATAGGCAGCTCTTATTGTAGTTTCATTGGTTCTGTGCTTTGTAATATTCATTTCAAAAACCTTCCAAGGACTCATCATATATGTATGCTTCTGTTGTGCAAAAAACTGTTACAATAACAACTGTACATGCCTTATTATATGGTACTGAATATACATTATATTTAGGAAACAAAAAATTTTAATTTCAGAATTGGTTTTCTGTGTATTCTTTCATTTCCAGAGGTAGTTTAAATTATCATTTAAATTATCCTAAATACACTTTTTCTGCCTTCCTACATCTGCATAATTCTGTGATACAAGGGTTTATTAGTCCCTTTCTTTTATTTTATCGTATTGGAAACATCAAAAGTAGACAAAAATGAATGAACTATTTGACAAGTAGCAAATATAGATGAATCATTAAAATATATTTTAAATAAAAATCATTGAATCTCAGCATACTCTATATTACTATAACAGCATTGTATGAATTAAATGACCAGTTTGCACATCTGAGCACAGTATCATTATACAGTACGTATATGTAGGCTCACAAGTTTATATATAGGTTACAAAACTGGATGAAAAAGAGAACAAAGGAAAGATGAAAATGAAAATCAACATGGCTGTTATTTCAGTTGGGTGGAAACAAAATATAAAGTAGGCCTGATTACCAGGTTGGTTAACATTATGTAGAACTTCTAGCTCTTGTTTCTAATTTCCTAGTGTCTGATACGTCATTAGAAAATAATGATATGAGTAACTAGGGAAGCAAGCCCTCGTTAGTTTAGAGCACTTCCCTCTTCCAGAAGACCTGAGTTTTGTTCCCCAAACCTTATCAGGCTGCTTATAACTGGCTTTAACTCCAGCTCTATGGGATCAGACTTCATCTTCTGACCTCCACAGTCACCAATACACCCACACACACACACACACACACACACACACACACACACACACACCACAATTAAAATACTTTAAGTATATAAGTGAATGAAAATAGGCTTAACATGACTAATAATGAGTATATGACAGTTACCAAAATACAATTAATCAAATTCAAATACCCAACATGCTAATACCATTGTACTACCCTACTAGACACACACTTATATGTTATCTTCTCCTACATAGATTGCACCAAAAGCTCACGGTTTTGAGAATAAGCAAGTATTGTCTGTCAGCAATCTCATATCATTGAGAGGTCAAGAGTGGCTTGATGAAGTAGTTTAGGGTCTGTCATGTCCTATGGTTGTACTCCAATGTCACTAAGGGCTGAAAAATGTCAAGTCACGGTGTCTTGAGTTGGAGGAGTCTTGTAGGATTTCTCACTCACTTAGTTAGAAAGTCAGTAGAGCTGCTTGGGTATCGTCATGGGAGGTTCTGGCTTTCTCCAGAAGGAGGGAGCTAAGTAATAAAATAGAAGTGTGACTTGGAATCATGAGCAAAGCATTATCCCTGTGCCATACTCTGTTGGTAACACAGGACAACACTGATAAAGGGTAGGTAGGCAGGACTGTACAAGAGTGTAGATACAGGAAATGGGGATTATTGGCCATAGTCTTAGAAGGCAGTTGCCACATACCGAACTTACATTAAATACCTAGCTTCTTTATTTACTGTAACTCTTAAATCCCAAGCATCCCTGTTAGGTCTGCTCTTGGTGGCATTGTTAAATTTGTACTTCTCTCCAGAACTGGGCAAGAACAGTACAACTTTCTGCCATTAATAAATCAGTGCCATCAACCTTCTAATTTCATGCTTTCCATTTAATATTTTATGAATGTATATGAGCTTCTTTCTACATAGACTTTGAGGTTTTTGAGCTTTATTGGCTTGGGGTTTTGTTTTCTGGTTGCAGAATTTCTCATTTTCAATGTCCTAGGTTTCATCTTTTCTAAGCAGTCTCAGAAAGTTTTGGTCATTTTGTTGCTAGCATGGATTTATTGATTTTCATAATTAAAAGTGGATACATTAATTTGAACAATTAAAAGATTTTTTCCATTGTTCACATCATAATATTTGTTTAGATGGTCTGTTGCACACTCCACAAATATTTATAGAGAACCAATCATGTGTCACAATTGTCAAGCAGGAGAAGTAGAAAGGAATAGTGGTAAAGTATGTAGAAAGGGAAGGAATAGCAATGAAGAGGTTAGCACAGTATGCAAAGTTAAAAAATATTAAACACTTTGAAGTTCTCTTTTATTCTAAAATAACCTTATATTTGAAAGAACTGTTTTTCCGTCATGTCAGTTTAGTAGCTGACTGTTACTCTCATAGACCAAGTGAGAATCACATACCAAATCTCCAAGCAACATACCCTAAAATTGATTCACTGACCTAATGTGTGAGCCAAAGTATGTAGACGTGTGCTTCATAATAAATATCTAGCACTTTGTGTGTAACTAAAGATTAGCCACATATAGTCCTCTCCCTACTACTGCCTCACTATTTGTCAAAATTTATACAGGTGAATAGACCACAAAAGGATCCATTGATTGAAGAATGTGTGACATGGCATTTGCTGTCTCCCTGTATCCTAAATCAGTTGCCAGCCCTCACCTACAAGAACTAGGTCTGCATCAGAGGATGTCTTTATTTTCAAATTAGCATTTACTTTGAAGGAAGGCTGTTCTTTAGAATAAGACGCCAGCAGAACATTGAAGTAGCACAGGAGCATCTAGGGAACTCATGCAGCTTCAGAGGACAGTGCAAGTTTCAGCCCAATGCCCTCATGTACTAGATGACAAATGTGTCTGTGCTGGATAGATTTGTGTCAACTTGACACAAGCTAAAGTCATCTGAAAGGAGGGAAGCTCATTTGAGAAAATGCCTCCAGTCCAAGAGAGAGAAGAGGGATTTTATGAGCAAGGGCATCAAGATCATAATAGGGAAACCCACAGAGACAACCAAACCAAACTAGTGGGAACTCATGAAATTTAGACCAACAGCTATGGAGCCTGCATGGGACTGGACTAGGCCCTCTACATAGCAAGACAGTTGTATAGTTTGATCTGCTTAAGGGGCCTCCTGGCAGTAGGATCAGAATCCATCCCTGGTGCATGAGCAGGCTTTTTGGAGCCCACTATCTATGATGGGACACCTCGCACAGCCTTGAGACGGGGAGGGGCTTGGACCTGCCTCTACTAAATGTAACCCTCCATCGGAGGCCTTACCTTCTAGTAGGAGGGAATGGGAGGTGGGTTGGGAGAGGGAGGCTGGAGAGGCAAGAGGAGGGAAGAGGGGGATCTTTGATTGGTATGTAAAATGAATTTTAAAAAAGTTTTTTAATGAAAAAAAAGAAAAAAAAAGAAAATGCCTCCATAAGAATGAGTTATATCCATAAGATCAGGCTATAGGTAAGCCTGTAAGGCATATTCTTAGTTAGTGATTGATGGGGAATAGCCCAGCCCATTGTGGGTGGTGCCCTGGGCTAGTAGTCCTGGATTCTATAAAAAAAAAACAAACTGAGTAAGCCATGGGGTGCAAGCCAATAAGCAGCACCCCTCTATGGCCTCTGCATCAGCGTCTGCCTCCAGGTTCCAGCCCTGTTTGAGTTCCTGTCCTGACTTCCTTCTATGGTGAACAATGATATGGAAGTGTAACCAGAATAAACCGTTTCCTCCCCAACTTGCTTTTTGGTCATGGTGTTTCATTGCAGCAGTAGAAACCCAGACTTAACACATTGTCCATTTGGCAGCAAAGAAGACCTTTTTCTTAACAGTGAAGAGTTTAGTATATGTTTTCATATGAAAGGAAAGGTGATTAATACTGTTAACAAAATGGCATAAAATATTTTTCCTTGAATGTCTACCTTGTCAACATGTGTAGTTTAAGTCAATTAAACTGCAGTTCAAATTTTGCAGGCTTTCCAAGTTTTGTTTTATTTTCAATGGATACATAATATATATCCATATACACAGATTTGGATACATGTAGGATACAATGTGAAGTTTCTATCCATGCATACATTATATGATTGGATCATTAGTCTTTTGACACTAGGTTACATGATGCTAAAACACATAGAGAAATACCACCCATTTGTGTTGTCTCAAAGACTTTCCAGTATATTCTAGGACACTATCTTAGGATCTTTGACAAGAACAACTATGATACAATGTAAAGCGATTCAACCACATTTACTTTTTTATGGGATTTGTTTGTTGAGTTAATGGTGAAACCTGGGAGCTTGAATTAGGTGAATCTTAGAAGCCAGGGTCACCAAGTTGTATTACTAAAAATTAATAAGAAAAAGAGTAAGCTCAATTAAGTTATTCTGGTGAAATATTTAAGAACTTGACTTTTGTAGGCTCCCAGACTTGTTCTGTCTCAGAAAGACATTGGCAATCAGGACAGTTCCTATTCTGTGGCACCCTAGCTACTGTCCCTCTTCTAGACAAAACTTTAAAATGTCTGTCCATTCTTATTTCCCAAACATGAGTGATTACACTACCACCTCTGGCTCTATTCCACCCGAATTTCCAGTTTCCCACCCTAAACTATTTGTTCATTCCAAGATTGCCAATATCAGTTAAGTGTTGATCATATTCTAGAACACCAAAGTAATTAGCAATAAGGTGTGAATGAGGCTTACAGGTTCACAAGGAAAATTTGCATTTTAAAGAGGGGCTTGTTAAACACAAATGAACTCCTAATAGATAGAATGTGTGAAAGAGGATTTCTTTCTGCAGGGGATGGAGGAAGATTTCTCTTGCTCCTTTTCAGTCCAGAGATAGATATCCAAGAGTTTGGGTGTGGTGGCCCACGCCTTTAATCCGGGCACTCTTGAGGCAGAGGCAGGTGGATCTCTGAGTTCAGGGACAGCCAGGGTTATACAGAGAAACCCTGTCTCAAAAAAACAAAACAAAACAAACAAACCATCCTAGTCTCATTGGCATTCTCCACTTGCTGCCTCCACCCACAGTTTCTTAGCAATTACTGCTTGTTTTAATACCCTAGCAAATCGACTATGCTTAAAATAGAGAATTACCTGTTAAAGATACAGTTCATTGATAAAAGTGTGTCTGTTCCTGAAAATCTTGGTGCCTGAAAGTAGGCCTCATAACCCTAAATTGTTGGAGTAGTTACTTTAAATAGACAAAATGTCATATACGACAGGACAGGCTTTTTAAAAAATCTGCTAAAGTATTCAGATGAAAGATAATTTACCAAAAAAAAAAAAAATCCGGTAATTAGTAAAAGTTCTGAAGAAATGAATCTTAAATACTTACAAAAGAAAACCTCTGCACAACTGACCAGTATTGACTGTATTAATTTTTTGGCAAAGGCTTTTTCCTTTAGAAACCAGCCTTTCATTCTCTGACCTCCTTGCACAGTTTTCCTCTCTAGATCCTTGTAGGTGCCGACATCCATCCCCAGGTGTGACCCATCGATAGCTCAAGAAGGTGACAGAGAAAGAGCCTGCTCCCACATGCTTACATGCCTGGGTCAGTCTGGCTGTTCTTCATAGAAGTATCCTGGAAATTGAAAAAGAAGCACTGTGTTTATAAAACGAAATAATAATAGCTATTAGTAACTTTGAGCTTTAAACAGTTTTCTCTATTGGATTTTTAAATGTCCTTACAGCCATTTTAGAACGAGTTAGCAATAATGATGTTCACAGAACTAATCTGAATTTGCCAACAAAATAAATAGTGGAATTAGGATTTAAATCCAAGACTCAAAATGTCTCACTGCAAATCTGTGGTTTTTTCATTAGCAAATTTTAAGGACAAATATACCTTTTTATAAATTAAACTAAATTTACTAAAATGAAAAACCCAAGATAGTTCACACACTATAATTAATCAGGTTTTTTTTTCTCATCTTAAGCAGTAGATAGATAGAAAGATCCTTCTGGTTAAAGCATTGAGAGTAAGCAATAGATTTAGTTTATATCTTCCTCTTCGTGGACATTGACCAGTATTAGCAATTTACATTTTCTCTACACAAATATTGTCACTGTGGTGTAAATAACTCTTGCTAGGCTTATACTCAGGCAGCCCCATAATTTGCCATCCAAACTGGAGTGCTTTTGAAAGAGAAAGTGGACACTATTGAATGTCTGCATCCAAGCAATCAGAAGGGAAACTGGAACTACGCTGGGTCAAGTGGGGGATATGATCACCCAGCCTAAAAGGCATCATTCTAAGTAAAATAGTCCCAAAGTGAAAATCCTGTGTGTCATCTATTACTTGCAAGTTTTTGCAGTGATTTGGGACCAACTTCAAGGGAAATGTAAAATCAAGGCAAGTAGCATCACAGTTCACTTTGAGTGTGGAACTATGCATACTGTAGAGTAGCATGGTAGCTGACATTTTTTTTTCTTCTGAAAACAAATACCCTATTGCTACAATCTATATGTTACCTTCCACTTCTGCCTATGAAGCGTTCTATTGCAAGATGGCCCTGAAGTATTGCACCTAGTATCAGTATTAGAAGTGGTAGAAAGAGAATTGAGACATTATTGCTAACCATTGCTAAATTATTTGGCAGTCCTTCAAACAAGATTACTTCTCATCCACCTAACTTAAATGTTCTCATAATCCATTAAAAGTTCAATTTCATTTTACTTGTTCCTAAAAAGGGGGTAGCCATTTTTCTTTCAGTTTTAACTTTTATTTGACATAGGGAGTTTCCCTTCTGGACAGCAAGTTGTAGCCTGGAAGTGGTAAAATTATCTAGGGGGCAAAATAATGAAACTTTTTTTGTATGGACTAGTTCACAATGGAATACAAGATGCATTACATAATGCAGCCTTCTGTTTGTGGAACCTTTGACAGAATCCTGCAATTTTGGCTGACGGTAAATACCGCCACCAAAGTCCTCCCTAACTTTAGGCAACTCTGAGTCTTTTTCTCCACCTCCTGCCATGATTATTCTGGCTTCTGATTAAATCACACCTTATGTTTAAAGTCACTAACCTAAAATGACCCAAAGCTACTTATTTCTCTCCTCAACAGTTCCCTGTGACTGGTAATATTTGGAATGCCTGAAAATAGCCCCGGTCCCAACTTATGTAGTCTCTACTCCAAAAGCAAATGCTATAACAGTTTCTCCACTCAGATTTTCAAACCTCAGGTGAGAGATTTTGGAAGCTAATTAGCATGCTAAGGAGTCTGTGGCATTTAGGTGATTCACAATCACACAATCTAAGCAACAGGGAAAGAATCTTGTTGCTAGGAAGACTGGGGAGAATAGCTATTTGGTAGGCAACATTCTCTAATCTGACTGTAATGACAAAAAATAAAAGGAAAATTAATGTGAGCTATAAAAACTAAAATATAATTTATGCAGAAGGTAGGCATAAGGTGCATTACAAGATAACTAAAGCAATTAGATTGATAAATGAATGCTGATTGGATTCTGCTAGGGAAGAGCAGAGGCTGTAAAGCAGGAGGAACAGCTAGGCTCTACATAGTAAGTAGCCACTGCATCCCCATGCTTTCTGCTTGAGAGCTGAGAGCTGAGGATCATTTCTCCTCTTCCAACTCAGTCATGGTCAGTACTTACTAAATCACAATAAATGGGTGAATATGATTCCAGTGTAAAGTCCAGGCGTGATTGAACAAAACATGGAGATACTAGGAAAGAAAACCGAAAATGAGGATTCCCTGGAATACTACGATTGAAACTCATTGTAATATGGTTGTTCCATACAGGATACTTTTAGAAAGTACAGGAACCAAGGATGCCTTAGCAAAACGCAACGAGCAATAGCAGCTCAAGTACCAAATTAGTAATTAGATCTTACTAGTTGAAAGCCAACTTGTGTTTCTGGTATTGGGTTTTTGCAGTACACAAATAATGGTCAAGTGCCATCTGAAGACTGTTGCTGCCACTTACTCCCCTTCCCCGAGGTTCTGTTCTCTGCAGTCTTCCAGAATTTCCAATGCTAAAAAGAGCTTTGCAAAAATGAGAAGTCGTTCTTTGGAGACTTATAGTGTGCAATAGTAGAAATTTACACTTACCTAGTTGCAGTTCTTGTCATGAGGATTCCAATCATGATGCTTCTGGTCCAGCAGATTGTTAATTTCCATAATGAATTGATCCTCTTATCAGGTAATGACCTTCTTCACTGCTAATGACAGTTTGACTTAATCAGTCTAATGTGGTTATGATTTTCATGGAATACACCCTTCCAGCCCTGCCCTTTCAATCTATGTGTCCTTCAAGGAAAGTGAGTTTCTCTTAGGTGATACCTGTCTGGATCTTGGTTTTATTGTTAATGCTCTTTTATTTTTAATCCATTCAAATGTTCTATGTCTTTTTGATTGGGGCATATCATTTGTTTATTTCAAATATTAGGTGAAGAATTATTGTGCCACTTTGCCAATTTCGGTGTATTTTGTAACTCCTTTTCCTGTTTTCCACTGTGGTCTGATGTTTTGTTGTTCTTTTTGTATTGGTGCCTTCCTCTCCCCTCTCCCATTTCCCCCTCTTGCTGACTCCTTCCTGCCTCCTCCTTTTCTGCCTTCCCTCTCTGCTTCTCTAGATGTCAACTCTATCTCCAAACCTTTCGTTTTTTACTGTTTAAATTTTAAATTGACAGTGTCTTTGCTAAGTTGCCCAAGCTGACCCCTGACTTGTGATCTCCCCTGCCTCAGCCTCAGAGGTGGTGATGACAGTCCTCCTTTCCTTTCTCTTTTCGTTGTATAACTATAAAGATTTTTATGTTTTTGCCGTGAAGCTTCCATTAAATAACTTAAAGTGCTTCTTTAAAGTTCTTTAAACTGGTAACAGTTGAGAGCATCCAGCACCCTTGTGCCTTTCCTCTCTGCTCTCTCCACTTCCCTATGTATACAGTATCAAGTTATTATAGTTGTTTGTGTGTTCCTATCTTCAACATCCTGGAGTTGAAAGTGATTCGTGCACTTTCATTACAGTGTTAGTGATCTCCAGTAGTTGGCAACTTATCAGTGAGTCCTCCCTTTCCTATGTTCTCAGTGCTGCAGATCAGCATCCTTCCACTTCAGCTCTCCTCAGGGTTACTCTTGTCTAAGTGTATCTACTTGTAATGAACTCTCTCAACCTATGTTTGTCTGAAGAAGTCTTTACCTTATTACCTCCCTGATATTTCAGGACAGTTTTTCTGGCTACAGTGTTTTTAGTTAATAGTTTATTGCTACGTGCTTTATTTTTGTTTTTATTTTACTTTATTTTTTATTAAATTTTTTATTCATTTTACATACCAATTACAGATCCCTCTCTTCCCTCCTCCCACCCCTCCTGCTTCCCTCCCAACCCACCCCCCATTTCTCCTACTAGAAGGTAAGCCTTCCCATGGGGAGTCAGTAGAGCTTGGTACATTCAGTAGAGGCAGGTCTAAGCCCCCACCCCACCCCAGCCTCAAAGCTGTGCAAGGTGTCCCATCATAGGTAGTGGGCTCCAAAAAGCCTGCTCATGCACCAGGGATGGATCCTGATCCTACTGCCAGAGGGCTCTTAAGCAGATTAAGCTACACAACTGTCTCGTTTATACGGAGGTCCTTCCTAGTTCAGTCTCATGGAGGCTCCGCAGGTGTTCGTCTAAAGTTCATGAGCTCCCACTAGCTTGGTTCAGTTGTCTCTGTAGGTTTCTCCATCACAGTCTTGATGCCCTTTGCTCATAGAATCCCTCTTCTCTCTCTTGGACTGGACTCCTGGAGTTCGGCCTGGTGTTTGGCTTTGGATCTCTGCATCTGCTTCTATCAGTTACTGGAGAAAGGCTCTATGATGACAATTAGGGTATTCACCGATCTGATTACTGGGGTAAGCCAGTTCAGGCACCCTCTCCACTATTGCTAGTAGTCTAAGCTAGAGTCATCCTTATGGATTCCTGGGAACTTCCTCTACAGTGCTTTAAATGTATCACTCTACTCTCTTCTGGCCTGCCAAGTGGTATGAGCAAACTTCTGAACATCTGTCTTGAACACGACAGTTGTTTTTCTCTTGCTACTTTAAAAAATTTTCTTTATTCTTTTAACAATTTGATTACATAATGCCTCGTACTCTTAAGATCTATTTGGATTTCTTTGGCCTTTAGGAATATTTATTTCCATCTCTACATTTGTCTTCCCTTTTGATTCTGTAAATCATTCCCTCCCATCTCTCTCTCCTGCCTCTACACTTCCATAATGTGTTTCTGGTTCACTTCCTGTGAGTTAAACTAGTTCATTTTTTTCTATTTTATTTTTCTTTTTGTTTCCTTAAGTGCATAATTTTGAAGTATCTGTTTTCAAGTTCACTGATTCTTTATTTGACCAAGTCTGCTTTGAGACACAGAACTCTCGTGAATATTTCTGATCAGTTTTGCGTTCTTCAGCTCCGGTAGTTCTTGCTTGTCTCTGTGTTGGTGCTGTTCTCTCCCTTGTTATGTTGATCATGTTTCCTTTTCCTGTTTTGTTCAATTGTCTTAGCCATTGGTCTGTATTCTTTTGCAAATCACCTAGCATTTGTAAGGCAACTGCTTTGAATTTTCCCAAGTCAGTCCACAGATCTCCATTTCTTTCCGTTGGTTGATTTGTTCTCTTTGATGGTATCGTGCTTTCTAGAGTCTTCCTTTCTTACAAGCTTGCTATATAGTCTTGTGTGTCTGAAGGAGCAACTGCCCACCCTCCAGTCTAGAGACTAGGAGTGACTGAGAATAACTTACCTGGGATCACTGCTTGATATGAGGGGACTTCACTTTGCTGGTCACTCATGGCCACCTATGATGCGAAGTGGAAATTAGCTACACAAAGTGTTCTCAGATATTCTAGGAGGAAGATCTGCTTCACTTACTTATCTCCGTCATGGAGAAAAAAGCCTCAGTTCTGCACCTCTTCCAGATCCTTCAGAGAACTACTTAGGAGGAATCACTTCTCCCTCTCCTTTGTTCCTAGCTGCCCCACAGAACAGGGGTCCACAGGTGAGAAGGGTTCTCAATGGGGCCAGGCAGCAGCAGCCCCAAAGAAGTTTCCAGTCAAGCCAGGAACCCAGGCAAAGAGCTACACTGCCTAAACTTGCTCCGTTTTCCACAGGGGGACTCACGGTCTGTGCAGTCCTGTCGGCGTTAGGTTAAGCTAGTTTGGAGGAGGTAATGTCCCAGCTACAGTGAAATGACTCCTATTGCCACATAAGTGCAACTGCTCTTGCTTTGTGTCCTCTTAGTAGTAGCATGCTTCTACTTCTTAGCTAGATTCTGTTCAGAATATTGTGGTTCCAATAGCATTATTAGAGCTCTAGTTCTGGGACAAGATGATAGGTAACGTTCTATACTCTGCCATCACACTAATTTCATCCCTATTTGTTGTCTGTTAGATCTTAATTTTGCCTGTAAAATGCACCAGTGACTGGCCAAGTATGCAGACTATTAAGATGTGTAGCTTCAGTAACTTAGCATTGCCAGCATGCCTATGTAGCCATTTAATGAGATTTGTTACTTTAGATCCAACCTCCTTAGTTACATTAGAATACATCAGATTATTTGAGTTAAATAGTGCTTCACTTTTTGAGGTTTATTATATTTTGTCACATGTATAGATATGTGTGTCTGTATGAGTACATGCAGCTGTGAGTGTAGGTGCCAGCAATGTCCAGAAGAAGACACAGCATCCCATGAAGCTGTGGTTAGAGGCAGGTGTGGCCACCCATTGTGGGTGCTGGAAACTGTGCTCAGGTCTTCTGCAAGGGCAGTATACACTCTTAACTGCTGAACACTCTCTCCAGCCCCTAATCAGTGCTTCATATTTTGACAAAAGAGCTCCTATTTCATTTTAATTGGTTGAGCAATTTATTTTCATTAGCAGAACCTTAAAACAACTCTGCTAAAGACTTACATTATTAATATTGACCCTTTTATAAGTTACTGGGCTGTTTAGATTTTTCGTCAACTTGATATAAGCTACAGTTGTTTGGGAAGATGGAACCACAGTTGAGAAAAATGCCTCCATTAGATTGCCATGTAGGCAGTTCTGAAGGGCATTTTCTTGATTCTTAATTGATGTGGAAGGGCCCGCTCCACTATGGGTGGTGACACTCAGGACAGGGGCTCCTCGATTGTAAAGGAAAGCAGGTTGAACAAGCCATATAGAGCAAGGCACTCAGCTGCATTCCTCCATAGCCTTTGCTTTAGGTCCTGCCTTGAATTCTCTCCATGATAGACTATAAGATGAAATAAACCCTTTCCTCCCCAAGTTGCTCTTGCTTTTGGTATTTTATCACTGCAACAGACACTAAATTAGGACAGTTACTTATTTTATTGTCCACAAAATAAGGCAACATTATCTGTACTTTCAGTTCCAATATTTTATGCTATTTTTCAGTATTTTTAACATATATTAATTAATGGACAACTTACATAACACAAACTAATGAGGTAGAAGCTGAGTGGATACAGAGATTGAACAATATGATTTTTTTCATGAAATAGCTGATAATATGATACAGTCAAGATTGAGATGTATAGCCATTAATACATCCTAGCTCCTTGGTTTTGGCATCTCATTTTTATATATGGTTTATTCCAAAAAGGAGAGAAGGTCATTTCTTTGTCAGTATCCCTAATTTCTAGATTTAGCAAACAAATATGGTCTCTGAACTATCACTTTACTATATATACATTTCTATATCACTTTCATTTGAAGGAATTTAGAACATTCTAGAATCATTAGATCATCCATCCACAAAGCAGCTCAGTGCAATTAGAAGATTTTTTTTAAAAAATGTAATTATTCCCTTTCTGGTTATTGGAAAGCTGGATTCTGAATTTCTTGGAATTATATAAACCAGTGAGTGAGGGCAGGTGAAAACAGCCGCCACGGCTGCCCGACCAGCTTCCCTTTGCATATTACAGTGTCCACGTCCCGTGTTACTTACGATGTCTACAGAGCACAAACCATCTGCCACATGTGGCCATCTCTTACTCCCTATCTAAATAGCAGTTAGCTGTCAATTTCAGGGATGTGAAGAGGAAAACAAAAAAGGGGTAGTGGACACATGGAATGTCTGCACCACAGACATGCTGCACTAGCTGTGATGCAGTGAGAGAATAGTTCAGACTTTGGTTTGCATTAGAAGTGGAAGTGAAGAAAAGATGAGTACTCTTCTATCAAACCAATCCATGAACCTCGTACTATAAGCCCAGCAGGTAGAAAGAAACCAGCAATTTGGGTAGGTGAGAAAATCATTCTAATTATGACAACCTAGAAACTTGTTTTCTTGGTAGCACTAGAATTTTCTGCTTTTGAAAAGTATCAGAAGGGAGAAGAAATCTTTATAAATAACGAAAAAGGCTCTCTAGCAGTGGCCGATTGCATTTCTTTCTTTATCTAAGCCTTTCTGGGTCATAAGTGAGTTATATTCATGTCTCGTCCCATGATTTTCTTAGTAAAAATCATTTGCATCTGAAGCCTAGGAAAATGTTTGGCCTGCACAGTTGAATGTTTAAACAGGTGTGTGCTGCCCTGGTCTGGCTCAGGAAGGTAGTCCTCTCCTTAGAACCCTGCCATTAGGAAACTGTTTCTCTTGCCAGCTTTCGGGAGCTCGTGAAGAAAGGCTCAGGTGATACTTAAGTCTTATTACCTGGTTCCTAACCCACTTTCCTCCTTCCCCTCTGTGTTCTCCTGAAGAAATTGATTTAATAGTTTCAAGATATTATTAAATACATTCTACATTAATATTATATGTCCTCTTTGAATCCAAGTGGCAATACAATAGAATTTCATTTTATAAATAACACCTTTCAAGCTAACACCACAGGGCACAGTACAAAAGAATCAAAATAGAACACAAATGCTGTAATCAAATGCAGACCCCAGGAAGGCTGATTAAAAAGGCATGTTGCTAGTAAGAGCAGCCGACAGGGTAAGTGTAGTGGGTCATAGCAGAAAAGCCAGCTGAACAGAAGGGCAAACTAAAATAAAATGGACTTGCCAGCCTGTTTCCCAGGCATCTCTGATGCTCTGTTTGCATCATCTCCTCTCAGCTCAAGGACTGAATGTGAGAGCTATGTGAATGTGGAATGGATGGAGGGCTTCAATGTAGGGTCATTCTGTTTTCCCTCAGTATTTACATGTAACACAGATAAAAGAAAATCTTCAACATAGCCACCTGCATCTGACAGACATGCCTGCAGTATGATTGTGAGAGAGGATTTGGGAGGATCCAGAAAGCCTTGCCTTACTAGACGTTACTGTTGGTTTTCAGAAAGCACGACTTGAAACAAGATCTGTTCCCTTGCAGTGACATGAGTACAACTTGGGTTCAGGCCTAGGTGAAGATGGCTTTGGGGGTGAGGTATATGCTTTTTGCTCTGAGCCTCCCCAAGTACACTTCCTTTAGCACTCTACTGATCCAGTTAGAGTCTGTGCTCAGATCTCTGCAACAAGCAAACAATCCTCTCATATAAGAGGTTTCTGTTTCTAAACTCAACTTCTACTTACAAAATAAAAATTTCCTAAATTAAGAAATCAAGCAAAAGAAGGGGAGTTGTGTTTGAGTATACATCCCTACCTATATGTAAAGCTAGTTCTAACAGTAATCATTACATGTCTTTAGGAATGAACCCAACTGGTTACTCACTGGTGCTTTTTTGTTTAATATTGAAAGTATAACAATGTAAGAGAGTAGTTATAGGAAAAACCTAGAACATACTGACCAGTAGTTAGGACAGAGAAAGAAAAACATGAGAATCAAGGCTACTTTTTGCCTTTCTCAAACTGGATTATTTGTAATGATTCCTAATAATCCATATCATTGAGATTCTGATGTGTGTGGGGTGGGGGTTACTGACCTAGAGTCACAGAGTTTGATCAATATTTTAATATTTCTGTATGCCCTTTTCCTTGAGTAAATTGTAAACATTTAAATACATATGGGCAGCTCTTGAAGAGAAGGGTACAAATATCAGTACTGTGATTTTTTTTAAACTTAGTGCTGTATAGGTTTTCATTTAGTGACCTCTTATTATCCTTCACTCTGACAGTACTTATCCAGCAATGCAGAGGGAGTCAGTTTATTAATGAACATAAATAAAAGTGCAATACATTGAGAGCGCTAGATTGTAATCTCCAAAGTGAATTATTTCATGAAATGTGTGAGCAAATAATAATACCTTACCTGTTACCAACTGGTTTTCTGTTTCTGTGATAAAATGCCATGACCAAAGGCACTTAAAACAGAAAGAGTTTATTTGTGCTTAGAGATCCCATCTTATCCCCAGTAAGGAAACTGTTAACTGGAAGTTGGGCAAAGCTCTAAACTCTCAATCCCCAACCCCCAGTGATGTACTTCCTCCAGCAAGTCTGAACCTCCTCAAGGTTCTGAAGCCTTGCCAAACAGCCACCAGCAGGGGACCGAATGTTCAAATCCATGAGCCTGTGGGAGACATTTCTCATTTCAACCATACTAGTACATTACCTTTCAAGTCTAAGTTTATCCTTCCTTACCTTCTCTACACCAATGCAATACACGACTCTTTTAAGTACTTTCCTGTATCATTTCTCAGGCTTATGGCTACGATCAAGTTAAGTATTTTCCTTTGCCCACTGCTCTGAAGGTACTTTGTCAGCTCAGAGTCCAGTAGATGATATACTGCAGAAGAAAGAGGATTGCCCTCCTGGTTCCATCTACCTCCTGCATTGTGCATGACTTACCAGAACTCGCCTTCTTTCCTTTGCATAGATCTCTAACATTCTTCTGTGTGGCACACACTGATACCCCGTGCTCTAGCTGAGTACAGATAGCAACCCCACTACCTGTTCTCCACCACTGCTATCATGCATCACTCAGCCACACAGCCATCCAAGAGTACAGGTACCCAACAATTCCTGTTGAGAAAGCTCCCCGGCACTTCTCTGACATTCAGTGGGCAATGTCTATGCCTTGTTGAACAAGGTTTAGATCTAAAATCAAAAAGGAATTTGTGTGTGTTTGTATGTGTGTGTGTGTGTGTGCGCAACAAGGTCTGGATCCTTGTCTAAAGATAAAAACAGCTTTTCCTTGAGCATGCAATCTCAATTGTACAAGTAGCAGCTATTCCTTATATTTGTTGTTCTTTTTTTTTTAGAGTTATTGTTATTTCTTACAATGTTCTCTCCCATTATTTCAGCCACTTTTTATGTTAATAGTTCTTTACTGTAGTGTGGCTTTTCTCTTCTGATAGACCCTGCTTCATACACACTGAAATAACATTAAAATAATCTGTAATGCTAGGGGTTGGAGGAAGTCAATATGTCTGTACAAGTCCAATTAAGATCAGGGCTCGATATTGAATGAAGAAAATGTTTTGGGAATTTTGTGTTACATAGAAAGGCAACAAAAAAGTGATGCTGCATACTATCTGTACATAAGACTTTACTGAGCTACACTTTAAAGGACTTTACTTCAGTTCACTGGGAATTTATTATTGAAAGCTATAGATAAAGCAAGCGACAAAAAAATCCAGATTCAGATATAATTTGTTGACCTTAGAAAAGGTGTCAAAACCCAGTAATTACATGATGTGAATTTGTAAATTATTAATAGTGATACCCATCATTTATTGAGAATTCAGTAATCTTCAACACTTTAATTTATTGGCTCCTCATAGTAATACAGCTACTTATTCGAACTCTCTTACAAATGGAAAGAAGCACTGGCTCCCAGGTGATACATCTAACAAATTTCAGACAAAAGAAAATTGAACCTAGATCTTCCTGTGAGCCTCAGCTCTTAACAACCACTCTGCTTTCAAAAATTAAGCCAATCACAGGTTACCTTGGAAAACAAATAGGGCATCTGCTGTCAATCAGAGCTTGAGGGTGGAGATGCCTTAAGAATCAGTAACATGTTTAGCACATCTTGAGATATTTCCTACACAGATAACCCATTACTTTTACTTAACCAAACATAGACCAACTAAGTGAGCACTGGTGATGAAATTCCCAGAACCTAAGTGTTAACAGAGTATCTGAAACTCAGCAGCCTTTATTCAGGGCTGAGTTGAAGGCAGATGAAATATTAACAGCAGTTCTAGCAGCAGAAAATGAAATATGAGATCCTGTATCAGAAATTATTAGTAACCTGTTAAAAGAAATGCTGAAAAATGGCAGTTACCAAATTAAAGCTGGGAAACAGAGCCCAAATGGGAAATTTCAAAAAGTTTGGAGGAAAATAAATGACAGATTGTCCTCTTGGCTCTTATTACTATGCCATCCTAAATCCTACTTGGCAATGGATGGTGGAGGTGAAATAAGAACTGCATCACTGCCAGCACTGGTCCTCAGATTTGTAGTCCTAAGTGTCTGCGATGGTGTCTGGGACTGATTGGAAAAGTAGTTGGGAGTTGATAGCATTTGAGCTTTATCTAAATTGAAGAGCCTGGAGACTCTTATTATGAAAGGCTTCCTCTCATTTGTGAATTGGCCCCTTTGCTCCACTTTTGGATGACTGGCTTCCTCCATGCAGAGCTCCACTAAATGTTCTACATGGGAAAGCTATTCTCCTTAAATGCCTTCAAATTTAAAGCATCTATCGGAATATGTTCATGTTTATGACTCAAAAATATCTAACATCAAAAAGAAAGAGGAGATACAAATAGAAAATATTCAGCGGTAAATAAAGGAGATATTTTTCCTTCAGTAACTGAGAGTAGAAAAATTATTCTATACAGAGTTGTTGAGCATTTGATGCCAGAGGGGAGAAAAAGGGAAATGAGCTATAGAACCATAGAGTCTCAGTGTTGGCAGAGGCAGCAGAGTTCATGCAGTCCTACCCTATCATTTTTCAATGAAGAGACTGAGACATAGGGAGTTAAGGGACTTGACTTGCCCAAGACACAGAGTTGTTTACTGACAATCATGCCAAAAACATTTCCCAACTCCCCATACAGAACTCTGTATTTCAGCATGCTGCTACCATTCTCTACTGAAAATTAACACTAATGCAGCCTGAAACATAAGAGGAATTCAGCATCTGTGGAAACCAAGAAGCAGGATGATTTCAAAGGTGGAAATTGGAATGGGAAAAGAAAAGAAAAAGAGGATGATGGTCTGTTGTGACTCCTCAGACAAGCTTTTGTAAGCCATTTGGTATCGTTTTGCTCTTTCATGCCTTTCCAGAATGGAAAGAAACAAACTTGTTTGTAATAACTAAAGTTTGCATGTACTCAGATCTGATTTGCTTGGGGGATTCTGCATACATGCTATCTCTAGATGTAGATGGATTCGTAGGGAGCATGATTACTGATCCCTGTTATTTTCTTAAGCTGGCTGGCTTTCTCTAACTGTGAAATGCTACCCTGAATCCTTGCTTTAGTTTTTTGGGGAAGGATGGTTCCTATCCATGGGACACTTCTGAAAATGAGAAATAACCATAAGATGTAAAAAATTATCTTCTCTTAATCTTTTTATTTCTTATAACCTAATGCAGGATTGAACCATTGTAGAACTTGTACTCGGCTTTGTGACTTAGATGAAATAATTTTCTGTTTTGTAAACAGAGTAATTTATAGTAAACTAGTACAGAAGAAACAATGAAAATGTCTCTGTAAGCTCCCCTGTGAAACAATAGTACAAGCCTTTTAGAGCAGTGTGATCTTTTTCAGAATGGAGCACCCAGAGAGGAGAGAACCGGCAGCATGATGAGAACTACAGAGGGAATGCTTTGCATGAAAAAACGATTATGTCCAAGAGGGCTCAGGAGAGGCTAGGAGTGGAGTTGGAAGGGAGGGGCCACTGAAACAAGAGAAGATATGCTTGACCAGATCTAGTAAAATATTCCCTGCCACAAGCACTGTTCCATGAAGAGATTGAGCCAAGAGGCCTGAATAAACTAACCTGAAGTTCACTGTTGCCATTATTGTGGGAGGAATCATGGAGAGCACATCCGGACTTGTGTTACACAGTAATCACTGCTGGGTGTCAGCATTCATCAGCCAGATGGTCAGACCCACAATTAATCAATTAGGTTGGGACGATCAACTGGACTAAGTTTTCCCCTTTGGTAAAAAACACTCATCATGTGGTCAAGGCCAATAGCACTTTTATACTGTTGCTTTTGGAGTAGCTTCTAAAAATTCCTCTTCTTTTTTTACGCTTCTAGTTACTGGACACTGTCAGGTTTTGACAACATAGATTCCCCAAATCAAGGTTTTCACATAATAGATCATCAGCATTCTGTGTTCACATGTAATATTTAACATCCCAAACAAAAACAAGCTCTTCAAAGCAGCATGCTAAGCAGTACACTCAACTAATTTGACTATAGTTTCTCTGCTGGTTCCACTCAATCCCGCGGGACAACAATACCAGAGTTTCTTGTAGTGGGCACTCATAGGGGTGATATAATGATCTAAGAATAGTAGTAATAATAATAGTCTATGATGTGTTCACCATCAGACAGACACAGCTCTGATGAAAATGGATAAACACCAACTCAGCCTTTGTAATACTTCAGTTAGGATGATACTGTCACTCCCCTTTCAAGAGAAAGAAACAGACTAGGAAATTCCTTGAATATGTGATGGTATGCTTGAAGTGATATGCTACGGTGGGATAAAAGGTACAGAAACTGTCCTACATATTTTCTTAGCATACACACACACACACACACACACACACACACACACACACACACACACTTACTTGTACATCTGAGGGCTAAAAGCTTGGAATGTGTTCTAATTCTTCATGGCTCCCCTTCAAACTTCCATCAAGTTGTCCTCTAGTGTTTCTCCACTCCATTGACTTATTCTGTTTCCCATGCCATACAGTTCCAAACCACCAAATTTGAGATAGCCTTCCCCCTCTGATGCTTACAAGTTCTCAGTGTCCAGCTCAGTAGGCTTACCTAGATATGGTATCTTAGTATCTGTCTGGTTTACGTAGTTTTTTATCAGTTGACTTGCAGGGAAGTTTGCCTCTCTATCACAGATTTATTTTTTTTAACTTGAATTTTCCCCCTCCTTTCATTTTGGCTTACCTCTAGCTATTTTATAATGTACAGTACAGGAGTGATGTTTCAGAATCCTGGGGGTAGGAAAGGCCACTTCCTCACAGAACCCTATATACTGTACCTGTTGTGTAGAAATACAGACACAATGCAGTAGCCCCTGTGTATGTACCATTGAACTTGCTCTGTCTCTTTTCTCTCGGCTCTTTTCTATTGTCAGACTTGATGTAGAGAGTGATTCACTTTAATGCTATCTGTGAAGCTTATATAAGGACACAGTCAGCCCAAATGTCCACCCTTAATGTATCAGTTACTCTTACTTATGATTTCATTACATTATGGAATATACTACTTCTCTACACAACTGCTGTGCTTTCTGTTTTGTCTTATTTTGTTTTGCTACTTAGCAATTGGAAAAGCAATTGGGAAACCATATCAGAATGCTGAGACAGTATAATATATAACCACCTGTTTTGACTTGAATTTACAGCACATGGAATAAATAGGTGCTCATGTAGTAGTAACCAGCATGCTTTAGCCTGCAGAGTCTGTTTTGGTCTTATGATGCTGCTATTCTTTCTGCAGTTCTGTATTCTTTACCCCAGAGCTGATGAGGCTCTTTCATTGTGACCTGCAGTATCCTGCATATTGCACAGTTGAGTCCTGCCATCTAGGCTGCCTTTCTGCTTCATTTTGCTCCTGACCTGCCTCCCCCACCCCCCCACCCCGCCCCACACACACACCCCAATGCTATTCCAGGCCTGGCCTCTCATGACCAGAGACTGCTGACTCATCCTGGCCTGTGCCAAGCTGTGCAGTCGCTTAGTGATGTGGACAGGAGTCGAAGGACTAGAATGAGCTCACAGAACTCATTTCACTTGTTGCTTACCGTACAGTCCAGCATGAGCTGGAAATGTAGGAACCTCAGCCTCCCGAGCAGAAAGAGTAAGTAGATTAAACACAACTGCATCTTCAAGTCCTCAACAAGCAGGGGACGGTAGTGGGTGGGGGCTTGCTTATCATGGCTCCTGGCTGTGGCTAGGGTATTCCGGGTCATCAGGAGTTTCCCTTTGCCCTCTTTTCTCCTCTCCTCCACAGTTGCACCCTTCCCCCCTTCCCTGAACTTCCCTTCTGAAAATGTCCGGATGGTAGAGCAATGATCCGGGCAGAAATGAAATTTTGTTAATAGGCAGCCTCCGCACGAACCCCTGGAACACAGACTGCTGAAACTACTTAGTGTAGCCTGTCTACTGGGAACTCACATGAACTTCCCAACAGAATTCAGGGACACGAGAGAAGCTTCCCCACCTTTCCTCCTTGATTCTCTTTTTCTTTCTGTTTTAAGAGAGGTAGTTTCAGGAGACATGGCTGCATTCTGGTGTGGTGCAAAGTTTTCCGTCCGGAGACAATAATGTACATTCCTCTGGCAGGACGGGATAGGTTTTTTTTTTTTTTTTTTTTTTTTTTTTGGTGTGTGTGTGTTTCTCTTGCTGTTGTTTATTTATAAGACATTTCCTCTCAGTTAGTGGAAGTTAGATCGTAAGAGGCTCCAGTGATTTTCCTTCCACCACCCCCCCTCCCTAATTTCTGTGCTTCAGCACTCTGGAACACTGTGAACTCAACAAACTAATCAGGGCAGGGAGCTTAACAGCCAGGCCTGGACACTCTCAAGAGACTGTGTGCAGCTTCTCAGCCGTCACTCCCTGGATCAGGAACCACAGTCCTGGTGAGTGGTGAGGTTCCAGAATTTGATGGAGCAAGGATTCTATTCTTGGTGCCTCTGAGGCAGGCAGGAAATAAAGGGTATTTTAAAATTAAAAAAAAAAATGTAAAAAAGCCTGCCAAATGATCAAACAGAGTGATGGAGATTCTTAGTTTGTACAGCCGAGCGTGCTCTGGACAATGGCAGAGCCTTGAGCCTCGAGGCTCAGGAGCAGCCTGCAGGTATAAGTTTTGGGCTGCCACATAGGGCTGTCAGCCTCGCCATGCCTAGCAAACATGCTTGTGGGAGGGAGAAGGTAGGTGAGTGGCTGGGGCAGGGAGGAAGAGCTCAGGGTGGTAGGAGGGGGAAGTGAAAGTGGGAATAATTGTTACTCTGAAGTTTCCCTCTGCTAACTTTTGGTGCATTTCTGTTCTGAGCAGCTGTGTCGTGTGCACAGTTCTTAGATGCCCAGCTAAGCCAGAGAGAAAACCTGTAGTAATTGTATGCTACAAAATGTTGCTCGTGTTCTGCTCTTCTTTTAGAGATCACCTCCTAACGTCCTGGTTGCTTTTAACTGTTAGGAACCTCTCCTCCTCTGACCTTAGGAAAACACCATGTGTCACACCCTAGTCTTCTGTATTCATGGTACATGCAGAAGAATGCAGTGAGAATCCGTATGCGGTTCCAGGGAAATTTATCATCTTGACAAAGGAAACTGATGATTGTCTTCACAATATTAAACCCAAATATAGTATTGTCCTCAATACAAGCGACCAACTGAATAGGCTCTGGGAAGTTGTCAATGGAATGGAATGGGGTGGGGGTGGAGTTGCAGCCTGTCTGATATGTCATAGCCAGTAGGGACCTTCCACAGCCAGTGATGCATGCTCTCCCTGGAAGGGAAATGTCAGGTGGAATGAGGTTTTGTCTTCTGCTGTGGGGTCCCTACTTTAGCTGCTGTTCTAGAAATATTCAATCTTACTATGCTTTCTCATCTTTCTGAATTCAAGTCTCTGGCATGTTCCAAAAGATTAAATGGAAAAAAAGAGAAAACAAAAAACAAAAAAATATGGTGGCCATAAAATTATTTGGCTGTGTGGCATCATCTGAAGTGAATTGCTCTTTGGAGAGGGGAAGTAGTCTTTGATGTTGACAATATGGTTCTCATAGGCTAAAACTTACCAGACCCACAACCCAGCCTAAGGGGCACTCACTCGATGTCCTTAAATATTTGGAAAGAGATGCTACTTTATTGTTTTGGCTGTCTTTGCTATTAACACATTGCTAGTAGATTCCTTTTAGGGCCCAAATGCTTTAAAAATGTTGACTTTACAGATGTGTGTCTGCTATGTATGTGTGTGTACCTTTGTCAAGCTGGTACAATGATTCAGTATATATACTTACCTTTGGAATTTTGTTTGCTATTTTGGGTGATTTTGATTCTTTTTTTTTGTTGTTGTTGTTGTTTTTTGAGACAGGGTTTCTCTGTGTAGCTTTGCGCCTTTCCTGGGACTCACTTGGTAGCCCAGGCTGGCCTCGAACTCACAGAGATCCGCCTGTCTCTGCCTCAGGAGTGCTGGGATTAAAGGCGTGCCCCGCCGCCGCCGCCGCCGCCCCCCGGCTTTTTTTTTTTTTTTTCTGGAGCTGAGGACCGAACCCAGGGCCTTGAGCTTGCTAGGCAAGCGCTCTACCACTGAGCTAAATCCCCAACCCCCTTGATTTTGATTCTTAACCACAGAATTCATCCATGTTCCTATGTCCCAAGTGCCCTGTAGACTCTGTGTACTGCTGTAGCATTCGTACTAGGGTTTGTCAGTGACCTCTAGAACAAAACCGACTTCCTAACACAACTCCTACAGTTTCCAAGGCTCATAAGGAATGCAAAAGGAAGCTGCTTCAATTAAGGCTAGAATAGGAAGGCCTGATGTAGTATAGACTACATTTCTATTAGTCCATGTAATTATTGCACTACTCATGTGGACAATGTATTGTGGGACATTTTTTATTTTATTTTGTCATTTTCTAAAAAAACTGAACAAGAAAATGGTGTTAAAAACTTTTAAATGTGACGCAGGTGGATCTCTGAGTTCGAGGCCAGCTTAGTCTACAAAGTGAGTTCCAGGACAGCCAGGACTGTTATACAGAGAACCCTATCTTGGAAAACCAATAAATAAATAAGTATATGAACATGGCTTAAGAAATGTATGGAGCTTTTAGTCCATGGCCACCTAGAGTGACCTAGTAGTCTGTGACTCTCTCTGCTATTACTCCCAACTTCACGGACGAGAGAGAAACTCAGTCTATATGGGCTACATTGAAGACAGCTGGGTCTATTAACACTTAGAAACAGTTTATTCTCAAAAACTATGACTACTTAAAAATGTGTAAGCAACTTTAGGGAGAGAGTATAAACACATTTACCTAACATTATGTCCCAAGAATTTATATTTTATAAATCTAATCTGCCCAAGAGATTTTTCTCACAGTTGCTAAGAGCTAGAGTTCTATATGGTCATAAAAAATTGTCTTAGTGAGTTGATGTATATAGGAAGGTAGAATTTGGTTAGTACATATTTTGTTGGAGGGAAAATGATGTCTTTGTATAAGCTGACATAGACTAGTTGTATTCATATAACCTTGCTTTTCCATTCCTATATAATAAGCCTGTATAGCATACTACATAACTAATTCAGTTTTTCCTTGTTCATCTATAAGTTTTAATTTCATTAAATTAATGAAGATTCATGGTTTAAAATACATTTTTCTTGCAAATTTTAGATGGGATCATTTCCTATATGTTATATTCATTTAATTAGGCAGTAACAATTATACACAAATGAAATTGCTAAATAACCAGATTGTGATTGCCCCATTAAGAAATTATTCTGTCTTTTCTCATCCTTTTGGCGAAGCTAATATCCAAATGAAGAAGTTGTTCTGTTTGTGCAGAAATGGTTTCGGGTGTTTTCTGTGATTCCCTAGGAAAGACACATGTTCTATATGTTAAAAGAAGTTTTTTAGAACATATATGTGATTGAGTATGTATGTTAAATTATAAACGTATGTATATGTGCAAAACCATGTTCTTCTATTTTTAAAATATGATTTTACCTAATCTTCTTGACTTTAAATTCCACAAAATATTTTTAAACTGACTATAAACAGAGTTAAGTTGACATTTTATCACATTGATAATACAGACAATTTATACAGCTATTTATGAACACTATCTGCAAATGGGATGATCTGATAACTGGTAAGTTTAGTAATTATCCTTGATTAAATATGCATGACAGATTGTAAACCTAAATTCTATTCTGCAGAACTTCAAAATATTAATTGTTGTGTTTAAGAAGTAGCTTAAAATTAAATAGAAAGAAATTAAATAGCTAATAATTAAAATTGAGACTATATTTAATGAATTCAGTTTTGTAAGAATTAATACATATACAAATGACCTAGTTTATTCTCTCTTTTTCCTCAGCTATTTAATTGTGTATTAAATACCTTAATGTTGCACTTACATATTAGCATCAGAATATAATTTCCCAGCATATCCAGTCAATCAGGTCACACTTTGTCTGTGACACTTTCCACCGTAAGCCAAGCTAATGATGATCTAAAACTTTTTCAAGCATTTTCAAAGGCAGCAGCCATCACTTATCTTATGCTGCCTTGAATTAGAAATCTCTGTATGGAAAGAGGGTATTATATTTTATGTTTGTGTGCTTCTTCCCCCTTCTGAACAATGCCTTGATCTAAGTAGAGGAGCTGGAGGATCAGTGGATAGGTGGTGAATGAATGAATATCTGTTATCATTGGCAGTGAGTATCTCTTGCTTGCCTTAATGGCAGAGCATGTCCTGTAAACAAGTAAGTAGATTTTTCTGTGTCTGCACCTTCTTATTAGATCTTCCAAGAGCTGAAACTGTCCCAGCCATCTGCTGAGGTACTGTCTCTAATCCCACAAAGGATGGGTCATTTATGATGGGATATGGAGATCAATTTGCAGTAGTACCCTTCATTTTCTAGGACATGTGTAGGTAGCCAAATACCTAACTTGGTTAGCTCATGTAGTTTGAATGTACCATACTACCTGTAGTGCTCCATGTTAGCTAGAGCATCTCCAGGTTTTGAATGTTTGTTAATTAGTGGTTCTCTTTTTCCTCAAAGTCCACATCTGAGGAGCCATGCTGTGGGAAATGCAGAGGCACATGAATACTGGATGTGAATGCTGTGAACTAGACAGGAGAGTAGGGGGCAGACAGACAGGCAGCACAATAAAAAGCAAGGGCAAGAGGACAGGCAGCCAAATCATTTGCAACTGTCTTAACAAGCACTAATTAAATGCCCTGTTTGAGGTAAATAATAGCTGAAAATAGCCAAGTTCAATTGTTTCTGATCGATGAGGAGAGAAATTGGTAGATTCACTTGGTGAAGCTTCAGTTGTTAAGCCACAGCCCACTGAGACATCTTTAGAGAAGGGGCATCAATTGAGTCAGCCTCTGGTGTGCCATTTGCTGTGTTCTCATTCCAGTACCCTGGATGATGCCCTGACCTAATAAGCCCAACAGTAAGTGCATATACTATGAGTAAACATCATAAACAATAACTAAAAGAAAAATGTATAAAGTGGATTTTAATCTTAATCTGTTAGCAGTCAATCAGCATGACAATCCCCAAGCTGTATTTGACACTGCTTTCGGAAAATGATTTACCAGAACTTTTAATTTATCCATGTGTGGTATATAATGGGATGTTCATTTTTATATATATTTTTTAATTTTTCTCAGCACTCTCTAGTAAACTGAATTCCTAGATGTAAGCAGCCAGGGGGAGAAAGAAAAGTTATTCCCATAATGGATAATTAACCCTTGAACAATGGAAAGTTAACTTTGCAGACACGCCGAAAACTGAAATGTTTTGTGGGTGCATTTGTTCTTCTTTGGGAGTTAACACGGAGAGGACATTTCCAGTAGCACAAACTTGGCACCAAATAACCTGTTCATCCTCAAGCTACAAATATCACATTCACCTTCCAGTTCCTTCTGGCAGGATTTGTAGTATGATGGCCTCTCGGGTAGTGTATACAAATCACTCTGAGGGACAAAATTGTATGAGTGCCTAATCCACTTTTGAAAATGAAAGAAAAGGATCTATTTTATGAAAAGCAGCAAATACGGAAGGATATAAATTGTAATAAAAGATATTAGCACCTTCACCTCCTGCTAATTGCCTCCCTAGTCAAGAGGAACAAAATACTGTAATAAATGTTACAGCTACATCATGATCAGAGTACAAAAAATTGTCTCTACATTTCAATAGCAAATTAAAAAAAAGAACAAACCAGGTAGACTTAATTTAGGCTTCTAAATTAAGGGACTCATCTGCTTCATTTTTCTAAGAAAGATAATGGTACCCATTTGAGTGACTTGCCAATGTTTTTTGAGGATCAGAATACAAAGTCTGTTTCTCCATTATAATCACTAAACATACTTTTAACATTCATTTTTCTTCATTCACAAAATATTTTTGAATCTGTACTCCATCAGTTTTTATTATAGAAGCTGAAGATTGGTTGATAAACAAATGCTCATTGAGGAGTTCAAACTGTATAGCTGACACTCTTCTGGGGCTGGGAATTCTAGAATACATAAACAAAGAGAAGTCTCTATTCTCATATTATAGACTGTCTAAGAGAGACAGATGAGGAAATTCATATGGAAAATGCATGGCTTGTTAGTGTTAAGTGCTGTGGAGAGCAGTTGCTCAGGAAAGAGAAAGATGGGGCTTAGGTTGTCGTTTTTAAATTGCATGGGGACCACATTTGAGACAAGACTTCATTGGAAGCAAATTTTGTCAACATCTGTGCAAGTACATCTTCAGTGGAACTATAGTGAAAGGACTTGGACAAGAATAGTGTAGTTGAGCCTAGAAGTTTAAAGAGAATTGTAGTCACTAGAGAACATGAAGAGTGGAAGAGGCTATGGAAAGGTTGGTCAACAACTGCTGTTACAGTTTGGAGCAAGAAGCTCAGATGTACAATGTACTATTAGAACAGTAAGTGGCTGTAGACAGCAGTAAGTTACTATACATTTCTGAAAGCAAGAAAGGAACTTTAAGTTTTCTCACCATAAAGAAATGATAATTATTTAAAAGATGAAAATGTTTAGCTTGATTTAATCATTATATGTACGTATGTATGTAGGTATATAATACATATATACACATATATAGTTACTGAGACATCACATACCCCATTAGTATATACAGTTTTATGTTTTTATGCAGATTCTGAAAATAAATTTTAAAATGAAATCATTCTTTTTTTATAAATAAAATTATATACAGTGTACAAAAATGAATATACCAGGTGAGCCTTAGTGATATCGAAGAGTCTATAGCAAGATCGGATGGAAACTAGGAAAGTGGTAAGGATAGAATAATGAAGACAGTATGAATCTGATCACTTAGCCCAGGAACATGCTGATATGAAGAAGATAGCTCTGTTATCCATTACAAAGATTAAGTAGGGTGTGGCCTTAAGTTCCTCATTACAGGAGGGACAGATAGAGAATGAGCTTGAGATAATATCATATACTGATAGCCTTACTGAAGGATGTTCAAAGAAACTTAAAGGCCCCAAGTATTGTGCAGCTCAAAGAACCCAGGAGTAAAACATCAAGGAAACCATCACAGAGAAGGTAGCAATTACATCATGGCTGTGCAGGATTTTCCCAGAGGCCGAAGATGAGGAAAGAATTTGGTGATAGGAGCAGCTGGGGCAAAGGCTCTTAAGTGGGGGATGGATGACAGAGATGAGGAAGAGTGTCAGTGATACTTACTTGTGTAGTGAGGAGAATGGTGCTGTGTGTGTAAGCAGGAAACAATCATGGTGGCCTTGATTGCCATTCAAAGATGCTTTAAATTCTTGCAGCGTTTGGGGAGCCATTAAAGCTTTCAAGTTGAGGTTAATAATCACTGTGTTACAGAAGATCACCCTGGCAGCAGAAAGTAAAGGATAGATTGTAGGAGTGGGACAGAAGAGGCAGGAAAATGAGTTAGGGGGCACCTTAAATTGTTCAGACAGGAAACAATGAAATGCTGAACTAGGACAATAACTGTGGGAATAGGCAGAGAGGAGGAGACATGTTCCAGAGATAACTGACAGAATGGACACAATTTAATAACCTCTGGGCCTGGCATGAAAAGAAGGAGGAATTCTGGATTGCTCCCAGGTTCCTGCCTTAACAACTAAACAAAAAAAAAGCTATGAGAAATAAGTCATGTAGGATGGGGAAGATGATAAACTTGCTTTTGAATGTGTTTAATTGTTGGGGGAGCACCAGACTGATGTCCAGTAGGCAGTTGGGTTTACTCAGGAATACGGAGCTGGATCAGCGACAGAGATACATGCATAGCTGCCTTCTGAATCATCACTATCATGGTTGAAGCTCAAATTATTGAAGGGGATATTTCTCGAGGAAAGTATGATGAAGGAAAACAAACTGGATTAGACTGTTGAACTACACCAGGTTTATGGAACAGAAAGAAGGAAGGGGAGCCATCAGAGATTATCACACACTATTATCTATGTGCCTGTCACTGTGCTAGCTGTACTGGGGAGTTGAGCAAGATGAACAGCTCCAGAGCCTACCCCAGAAGCACACAGAGTTTGCATAAACGTAAGAGGTTAATGTTGTTATCACCACCAATCACAGGACAATAAATATCCAAGTGTAACATAACGTCATACAGAATATTTAATTAGACTATTATAAAGGCAAAAGTTTGCTGCCTGCAGTTTTGCTAGAGTTCATTTCTGATTTCTCTAATGCTTGTATGTGTATGTTCCAGTGTTAGCATGGGTTCAAGCTATTGGCAAAACAAGCCAGGTGTAAATTATGGTAGAATTGAAATCGATAGTGCTTTGAAGCACTGGAGTGCCCAGTTCACATCAGGGCGTGCGTCTGTGTTCACTGAAACATGGCTATCAAGTGCACCCCGAGTCATTAGATGTGTTATCCAGTGAATAACAGCATAATGATATTTTAGCAGAGCTGCCTTATGATAAATTCTGCTTTAGTGAAACCCCATATACAGAGCAATTTCTTCTGGCCGTGTATATTGCATGGCAAAGAAAGGATATCCTGCTGCGTATCAGAAGGCTGTAATTTCATTTAGGGGTTCTATTGACATCGTAAACTGCAAGAGCAGAGCTCAAGTGGCTATTTAAGTCATAGGAACTTCAAGCTAAAATTACTGCCTAGTCCTAATCGCCACCTCCAGGGGACTCTTGCCTATACATATAGGCTTTATGTTTCTATCTTTGTGTCTATAAATACTCAATCACTCCAGGGGATGAAGTGATAAGCTGTCCTAAAATATGACAGGTATCTGTCACCTTTGCAGCTGATACAGGCTTAAGGGCTGAAACAGTTTTATTATTCATTGAAGGTCAAATGATAAAAGGGACACCCTTCTCACAAACCACACACACACACACACACACACACACACACGCACGCACGCACGCACGCACGCACGCACGCATGCACGAGCTCATTGTATGAGCATCTGGGTTTTTCTGTTTTAAGACATATCTACCCAGTTCAACGTTAGGCTCTTTCGCAAATCAAGCTAGAAATAAGGGATTTTTAGATGATCATCTCCCTCAGCCTACAAGACCTGCTCCTCCTCATAGCTCTCTTCCTGTTTAGTTGTGTAAGGCAGAAATATGGAGCAATCCAAAACGCCTTATTTTAAAGCCAGGTCTAAAAGTTACTAAAATGTGTTCATTCTGACTCTTTTTAAAATGTGTGTGTTTGTGTTGTACATTTACATATATATATATATATATATATATATGTGACTGAATGTGTGTGGGTGCCTGTGGAAGCAGGAGGTTGATATTCCTCCATCAGTCTTTACCTTATCCATTGAGGCAAGATCTCTCTGTTGAACCCAGAGTTCAGTGATATGGGACTGTTCTAGCTCACCAGCATGCTCCAGGGCTCCCCAGGCTCCGCGTTCTAAATGCTAGACTTACTGACAAGATGCTGCACCCATATATGAACTCTCATCATAACACATACTACTGCTTGAGTGGTGAGTGATTTAACTCCTGCACCATCTTTCCAGCCACTGGCTCTATTTTGATGATTAGTATCTTCATTATCACCTATTCCTGTTATACAGGATCATGGTTCAAACGTGTTAGAAAAAAATACAGTATGTTCACAAACACATGCACACATCCTTCCCACCTGGAAGTGCCTGCTTGGTTCAGCTTTGGGCTTTTGTTTTTACCTACAGGTTAATTTCTAAGAGAATATAGAAGGAATCCATCTCTGATTGAGGTGGGCTTGTGACTAATTTTAGCTTTAACAAATTTCAAATATATCATCTCATTGTGGGCCTCATTTCTATTATCTACTCTGGCTTCAAACATTTAATTGCTTTCATCCTTCATGCCTGTTTTTCCTCTAACTTATCAAATCTGTTAGGCATGATCCAGTCCATATCTCCTGATCAGTTCACATTGTATTTCTACTTCAGTAAATAAATATAGAATAAATGAATGATTGAATGGACACCCTTCCACTCTGAGTCTCTTGACATAAATCGTAAGTCTGTTTATTTTAATGTGCTAAATGCTGACCTCACTGTCTACCCAGTCTGCCACTATTCTTTGTTATTCTCAGCCTTCCAGTCGAAACGCTTCATTTTTTTTCCTTCTTGCCTAACGTGAAACATCCAATATCAATACCCAGTTAAAATCGGAGGCCTGACCTTTCTATACATCTTTACCCTAGAGCTGTGCTCTGTAAGTCTATGTGTGTTTCCATCCCACTGGGAATTTGAATCATCTTACAGGTGATTCAGAACTCATTTGTATTTTAATCTGATGCCCTTGTCTCTAACCTTGATTCTGATCTTTATATCATGTTATTCACACACTTCTTTCTGTATTTATTACATTTTCAGAAAAAATATAGCAATAGTAAGTGGGTAAAAATGGATATTAGCCACATTGTTGAAAAACAGCATTGAACCACCTGGGTGGAGTCTGTTGTATCATGTGTTTGCCACCCACACTGACCCTTACCTTGGCTTCTCTGATGAACATCAGAGACCTTCTGCTCTGAATTTCGTTGCAGGCTCCCTATACCACTGCTTTCATAAACTAGTGCCAGCAACATCCAAAGCTTTACTAATGTCAAGTTTAAATGAACAAAATCAATGTTAGCATAGCAGTGTGTCTAATAGCAAACAGCCAGAGGAAAGAGGAAAACCCATCATTGTTGACTATAAAGCCACTGGTACTTACATTCTGATATATATTTATTATATTTCCTTGATTGCCACTGTTTTTGGATTCATGAAAAAAGTGAAGAAAGATTGTAGGAGAGGTAAAATTTAAATTTAGAAAAAAGTACTATGTTGAACTTAATTAGTAATTGTCACAATAGTTAACAATGCTACTGATTATCAAAGACACAATACCTGCTCACAAGGATGGTAGAGTTTTTATAGTTTTAGTGCTAAGATTAGTAATTACTTCCTAGAAATATCTAGATGGGAATTCTTAGTCTGTTATTTTGTACCAAAGGAGCAATAAAGAATGACAGTGTTCCAAGACTGCATTATGGTGGCCTACTGTAGATGTAGAAGGCTTGCTAATAGAAGGTGGACTAGATGAATAAGAGAATGAAAAGTCATTTAGAGATAAGCAAAGATGGATCCAATGTTATGAGTTGTGAAAACATGATAATGGAGAGGATGGAAAGAAAAAAGGAAGTTGGTGTGTATAAGTGATGAATTTAGAAATAAGGTCCATGTTGTTGAACATTGGAGGCTAGATTTGCAAAGTCAGATGGAGTCTGCAATGTTTTGTTTGTGAGTGGTGATAGCAATGACTCTTCCACAGAACACAAAAAGCCTTTACTCAATAACAGACCTTTTACAGACAGCCAAAGAGAGCCAAAGCAATGTTCAAGGAGTTAACTTGACTATACTGTAAAGTGTAGACTGAGAAAGTTGAAGCTAGTTGGAGACTCTAAATGAGAAGTCATTGCAAAAATTAAATTGTAAAGCAGTTAAAGCACAAGGACATTCACAATTGGGAGATTTAAAAAAAAAAGATATTTCAGAAAACACAGCTCTTTCCGTGTCTTTTCCTTATCTGCCCTAATCCTCATCACACCAAACTATAACTTGGACAACAACATACTTCTTAAACTCTTACCCCCCCTTCCCTTTTGATATGATTTTCATGAGATTTCTTATTCCTCTTGGGGCAGAGCTAGATTAGGGGTTAGGCACCCAGACTCAGCCAGGCTTCCAACAGATAGTAGCTCTGTTCTGTAACACTGTTAAACAACTCTTGAAGTTTGACAGCTTGGAGCATAAACTCAGAAGCAAAATGCATTCCTCTCCAGTCTCATTGATGATTTTCTGGGTGACTTCACAGATCATAGATCCCTGAACCACAAAGGAGGTTCTGGGGGAGCATTTATTCTAGGTTCCTACTTATACTCAGTATAAGTTTTTTTCTACCTTTCTTGAGTTCAGCTAAGTAAGCAACAAAAAGAAACTTCAGGAGAGACTACATTGCAGTAAGGATGTCAAGACCATCTCAGACTCTTACTATTATACCTTAGACACAGTCAGAAATTCCCAGGGCATTCTGGGATGTGACTGTGAGAAGTAACATTCACTGACTTACTTTTAATGTGCTCACACATCATGACTTGCATGCATCCTTTCTTTCTACAGTTCTAACATTTTTTAAAGAAAAATGATTTGGTGGATATATAATTTCTATGTGGAACTCTCAATTGCCCCCAAAAATGGATATATGTTTTTTCTTTGTTCCTAACTTAAGGCAAGAAACCTATTTTATTTTATTTTATGGTTATTTTAATGAGTGCCGTTCACTACTTTCATACTCAGAACTCCACGTAGATGGGGCCATGCATTTTCTCTCTATCTTCTATGGACCTAGCAACATATGGCTCACATGTAGAGCACAGGACACATTTGTTGACTTTCTGATTTCATGAAATTTGAACATGGACAAACCTCTATGAATTACTATTTTAAGTGCTGATTTTCTAATGTGGAAAATGCTCCCTTCAGTGCCAATTTATGTCTCCCTAGATGGTGAGTTGAAGGTATCTACTGGGCCTGATTTTGTCCACCAGTTGAGACATAGAATTTGAATATAACTTTGCTTGTCAAATATGTCTGTCTGACAGTGCAGAATAGCATCATTTATAGGAAGACTATTTAGAAAACTATAGAAGGACTTTATGAATAGAAAACTCATGGGCCTACCATGAAATGACATATTTCTACCCACAACTGATGATAAGGTCTGCATATTAATGCTTCTTTCACACACTTATAAGTAACAATTCCCACTCCATTAGTGAGTGAATGTGTTATACCATTAGAAGTTGTTACACATTCTCTGTAGTCTAAGTGAGGGAGTTGTGGATATACATAAATATGTATTGGTTGACACATGTCTGTATTTATCAGTGGGAACAGTCATGGTATGGCTCTTTCATAGGCAGAAACTTCAGGTCAAAGCCATGCTCTTGTTGCTGCTGCTACTGCTGCTGCTGCTGCTGCTGCTGCTGCAGTTGCTAAGGCTTTATCATTTGAGTCTGAGGGTATGGAGCAGCTTGTTAGTTCTCACCTAACTTTGGAAAATAGAAGACTCATCAAATAGAAGACCCATTGACTATGAATGTTCTGGTAGCCAATGGAGGTAGACTCTTCTAATATGCATAATCCAGAGTCTGTACCTCTTTGCTATCTGCAGACATTATCTGTTGTGATATTCCACTATTCCCTGACTCTTGTGGATCTTGCCATGTAAAGGATATGTCCTGCTACATGCTACATCATTCACTGTCTCTTAGCCTCCACCACACTCAAAAGACACTTTCTATACCAGTAGAATATCACTATATTTCAAGCTTCTAGAGAAAATAATCTACTACATTAGGTACTTACTTTAGCTGCAATCATTTTCTCTACTATATTCATAACTGCCCTTCACAAGCTCTCTATACATTATTTCTTATGAGGAAAGTCATCTATTTCTTGACCTAGAGAAAAGAGAAAAAACAAAAAACTAGAGACAGTAAACTAAATTTAAGATTACTTCATTTACAAAAGACCAAGGCAACCAGAACAGACTTATGCTTTTAATCTAAGTTCTTTTACCTGGAAGACAGATTTCACACTAAGATTGGCAGTTTCTTTTCCTGTTTACTTCTGTTTTGGTTTGTATCATCATCATCATCTTCATCATCGTCATCATCATCCCTGAGATAATAAAAGGCAGGCTGGTCTTCCTGTAGATCACCTCCAGCAGCATAGAAATGAGTCATTGGATCAATCAGATGGCAGTGCAGTGAAATGGATAAAGAACCTCTCTGTACAGTTAAAGAACGTTGACTAAGGAAATACTTTTAAAATATTTAATTAGAGGTCAATATTGGGAATTACAGGTTGATGCTTCTGTGGGAATGAGCTAGATTAATCCTTGTTTGATATTTTGTTACTGATAAATTACTAAATGTGTCAGTGAATGTTTGTTTTAAAGCAGTATGAGTTTGTGGTTTACTGTGAGTCTTCACTAACTTCAGAGAAAACAGAAACAGTAAAATGAGGTCACTGGTGAGGAACGAAGGATATGTGAACTGATGCACTCAAGATTTGTCTGTGGACTTGTTTCCCTGATAGTCCTGATCCCTAAGGTTCACAAGGTCACCTCTGAAATGTATACAATCGTGAGTCTCCCTGTGGTGTTTTGAATGAGATTGTCCCCTGTAGGCACATATATTTGAATGTTTAGTCTGCATTTGGTAGAACTATTTGAGAAGGATTAGGAGGTGTGGCCTTATAGGAGGTGTGGTCTTTTTGGAGGAAGTGTGTCACTAGGGGTGGGCTTTGAGATTTCAAAAGTTCAGACTAGGTCCAGTCTTGTTCTTTCTGCCTTCTACCTTTGGATCAGGATGAAAGCTCTCAACTACTGCTCCAGCACCTGCTGGCCACCATGCTTCCCACCATGGTGTTCATGAACTAACCTTCAGGAGCCATATGCAGCCCCCAATTAAATGCTGTCTTTTATATGTTGCTTTGGTCATGGTGTCTTTTCAGAGCAATAGAAAAGTAACTAAGATATTATCTTAGCCTTAGAGAATAGGAGCTTTCATTGAAGAATCTTGGCCTTTCCATCTCAAATCTAGGAACCATCTTGCCAACCTAAAACTAATTTCTTGGTCTAGGTACAAACACTATCACATCCAGAGAGGAAAGGAAAATAATACTCTGTAGCTAATTCTAAGGGACATATACAAAATGTTACAATACACAAAATGGCCATGGCCGAGGATCACTCTCAATCTATATGGAAACTGCTTGGCTGGGCATAACAGAAGGCATCCAGTGCTGCTCCGGGTTCACAGGCGAAGATGGAAAAGTGTCCTGGTAGAGTTCATGTTTCCTATACTCCTTTGTCGGCTCAGCACGTCTCCAGTGTAAATACACATGTGACTGTGGCCTATGCACTCATTCACACTTGAGAGAAGCCTGGGGTTTCCTTTTCTTCCTCCATTTTAGCAGTGGGCCGCCTGCAACCTTTTGATCAAGCTGACTTTGTACGTTATATGACTGAACTCAGCTGTGCCAAACATCCTTGAGGAAGTTGACATTTGTGTACTTTGAAAGAAAAAAAGAGAAAAGTGAATCCCAACTGCTTCCTCCTGCCCTTTTGATTAAGAGAATGGTAAGTCAGCAGGAGAGGTGGTGCTTTTAACAAGCAGGGGTGTGCAGCAACTGATTGGTATCTTTCTTTGAAAAAAGTGGGAAAGATTGATGTTAAACAACACTAATCAGACTTGATTACGGGGACTGAATGAATTCATTGATGGGAAGGAGCCATGGTTCCAGAGAAAACAAAAGAGATTAGATAATAGTCAGGGGAATCGTATTGGGAACGATTGCTGACAACCAGGAATCCATGCCCCTAGCTCCTTAGCCATTTCTTGAAATAGGCATTTGAGAGTAATAACTGCAGTTCTCTGTCCGGAACATTCCTGCACTCTACCTGCATGCCTCTTACTATTCATTCAGGCCTTAGCCCGCCCTGAACAAAGGGGTCCTTCATCCCAACCTCAGTGGGCATTAAGCCTGAGCTCTAGTCCTTCAGGACATTACTGTAGCCATCTGAAACCACCTGTGGTTTCCTCAGTGGCACACTCTGCCTTGCTGTGGCCCATCTGAACATTTTCAGTTACATTTACCTGGTGTCTCTCTCTGTCCACTGTGATCCATATGTTCTTCCATCCTTCAAGTTTCATTTAAGCCACCATCTCCTCAAAACTTTTTATTGAGCTTCTTCATTAAAAGGCTCACACCTCTGCTCTCCCCTGGAGATTGATGCTTAACTTAATTACAAGTGCTTATCGCTCTATGTTCTAATTAGTTGGATATTTATTTTTCCTTTTCCTCACAACACAGAAATATTTTAAAACAGAAACTGTCTTTCATCTTGTTATTATGACTATGAGCAAGGTAGGTAGGGCATATTGGGTTTTGGTTAGTATGAATGAATGAATTGATATTCTCTTCATCCCTACTTTCTCATTCTAAAATCATCTCCTAAGATAAAAACAGAACTCAGAGGATGAATTTCTTTGACAACATGGATAACTTACTAATTTTATTTTTGTTAAAATAGTAAAGAAACAAAGAAAATGGAAAGTCAAACATAGGAGCTTTTATTCCTGCTCTTTTTCATGACTTCTCCATTGTTCCAAACAGTAGTCTGACTATAACATGAGAAAACCTCTGGGAAACTGATTAAAGGAGTGATGCTATCATTTCTAACCAGTGGATAAACATGTGGCTTATTACAAAACCTAGGCTGCTGCTATATGACAATTAATTACAACCTGCCAGTTAAGGTGATTTCTCCTTTAGGATCCCCTCAAGTACTTGAAACACATCATCAGCTGAATCTTACAATCTGCCCACCTTAATAACCTTTCTCACATACTAAAACCACCACATGAGTGTTTTAGAAGCTTGATAAATATTATCTAGTTAATAAGGAGATACTAACTTTTAATAGTCTCATATGTTTAAACTCCTCAAGAACTGTGTTTTCTTCTTATATAGCAACAAGTGGACATCTCTTATTTTCCATTCAACATGCAGAGAACAAAACATGGGAAGTCACCCTAAGCTCACCAAGAGGATTCATCCCAGTTCACATGTAGAACATTTTAATGTTATTTTAACATCTTACTCATAACTCTTGAAGACATAGGATGAGTCAGCTGTTTAATAGCATCCTAAGAATTTTGCAAAGATAAAAAGGGAAGAATGGAAGCATTTTGTGGTCCAAGGAAGCCAAATACAGTTTTACCACATTTACCAAATGTTAGCTATGCCAGTGGGTAAGACTGATGGAACTGTCTGGAGCTGAGGCACCATTTCATCATTGTTGTGCCATTTTCATTTCACTTTTATTTGACATTGTTCTTAAATTTGTCTTTAAATATTTCAGTTTAATAGACAATATTTCCCAAGTTTTAAAAATTTAGTGCTTAGGCTGGGGAGTTGCTCATCCAGTAAAGTGCTTACCAAGAAAACATGAGTCCCTGAGTTCAGATCCCCAGAATTCACATAAAGAGCCAGGCACAGTGTAAGCACCTATCTCCCAGCTCTGTGGAGGTAGAGATTGGGGTCCTTGGGGATGCCTGGCCAGGCACTATAGACAAATTGGTAAGCTCCAGGTTCAGTGAGAGACTCTGTCTCTAAGTAAATCAATAAGGTTGAGTATAATTGAGGAAGATATCTAACATCTACCTCAGGCCTTCACATGTGTGTGCGCACATGTGCACACACACATAGGCACACACACACACACACACACACACACACACACACACACACACACACATCAAAACTATATGAAAAAGGCTTACCCCTTTCTCCTCAGCTACCTATTTCCCCTTGGCAACTCCTCTCTGTAACCACTTCGTGACCTAATTGCATATGTTACCTTTCACTGCAGAAAGTCTCTTTAGTCACATATGTATCTTTACCTCCCCACTCTTCAAAGCACTTTATTAGCTGTTTTCAGTCTTGCATTCCTCAGAGCAGCTCTAAATCTTGCACTCTCCATTGGGTTTTTGAGGTCATTCAGTACCAGTGATTAATTTTATTTGGTTGCCCATTATGTAAATATGATATAGTTCATTCTGCCAATCCCCATTGATAAATAATTTCCATTATATCAAGCAGTACTCTGGTAACTTGTACATAAATAATTTCATAGATGTGCAGGTTTATCTCTGACACAAATTTTCAAAGGTATAATTATTGATTAAAGGGATACGTTCTTCATAAATTGTGAGAATGTGACCCAACCAGGATTAGATGTTTTTGTAGTCCCACTAGCAATATCCAAAAGTACCAATTTTCCCCAACTTAAATTGTATTTTCTTTAAACTCCATGATTTGTGCCAATTGTATTGACAGAAAATGATATCTCAGTAGTGTTCATTTCATTTTTCTGTTATAAGTGCTGCTAGGCATTTTTTGATATATTTTTCTGTAGGGTAGTTCATCTCTTTCTTTTTCTTTCTATCGACTTACAGATCTTTTGTCCTATTAACTTTTTGCTATTTATATAATACAAGTAATAATAACTATGTCTGTTTTTTGAAAACTTTGCTTTTGTATTTTTTTTTGCCATATAGAAATTCGTTTTACTTATTACTCTGTGTGTGTGTGTGTGTGTGTGTGTGTGTGTGTGTGTGTGTGTGTTTGAAAAAATCCAAAGAACATGGCAGCACATGCCTGTTTGTGGGAGGCAGAGGAAGATCATAAATCCAAGACCAGTGTTGGATCCTCTGTCATCATTCTTATCTGTATAAAATGTAGAGAATATGACTGTTGTTTCAGTAATAATAAGCAAAGTAATATTTTAAAAAATATTTAAGGTCTATAAAAAGTTAGTTCATGAGTTAATTGTTTGGTGATATTTTCAAAATATATAAAATATTGTAATAGGCTTAGGGAGAGAGGTTTATGCAAAAGATTTTTTTCCCATACCCAGTTAATGTTTCTTTACTCATCTCTAACTTTGCCTTTGTTTTAAAAGCAATCCTCTTGGCTGGGTGGTGGTGGCGGCGGTGCACGCCTTTAATTCCAACATTCAGGAAGCAGAGCCATGGGACCTCTGTGAGTGCAAGGCAAGCCTGGTCAACAAAGCAAGTTCCTGGACAGCCAGAGCTGTTACACAGAGAAATCCTGTCTCAAAAAAACAAAAACAAAAACAATCCTCTTTAACAAGTATTGTAGATTCTAGAGATAAAATGACAAGTAAAACCAGAGGGACACACAATTCCTACTCAAAAAGCTAGCATTTGGATTGGAGGAGCAGAAAATTAGTGAGTGCACACATAAATTATCAGAAATAGTAAGTATGATAGAGAATAATAAAGAAGAGAGGAGATCACTCAAGAGTATTGCTGTGAGTTTGAGACCAGCCTGAGTTACATACTGAGTCTTAGGCCAGCCTGGGCTACAGAAGACTCTTTCAAAAAGGCAAAACAAAACAAGGACTAGATTATAGGAAGTAAGCAGGGAAGCACTGGGAAAGGGGCATTTTGGGGAAAGGGCATTTTTGTGATGATCGGAATCAGAAACTCCTAAACATTTAGCAGTGACCTTCAAGAGGTGTATAAGAGGATCTTACAGTGACCCCTGCAATGGAGTGACTTTCTGTGTCGCACAGGGTATGCAGCTAGATATGTGACTATTCAGTCATGACAGCCTTTGTCAGAGTTGTCTATGGCTCTGTTGCTTGTGCTCAGAATTTCCTGTCAGCCACCCTTACTATCCACTTTTAAGCAATGCTGAAGAATTTATCATTGGTAATGAAGGACCAGTGCTGATATGATTAGGAGCTGGCAAGATTCTTGTCCAAATCCTATGCTATGATTAACCTCAAAAGATGAATCATGGTAATCAACTGAGTAGGAATCATTAGACAGGACTGTCCTCCACCACGGATGTAGCATCTCCCCTGTGGAGCCTAAGAATCAGAGGTCAGATGCCGGGTGGGTACTGCTGTCTCCTAAAAGGGGAAACAGGGCAGTTGCTGACTGCACTTTCTTCAGACTGATTACTGACAGAAATAGTCTTTGATTGACACATTCTTCCATAATCTAGGCCTGTTTACATCCTCAAGTGTTGTACCACTATTCCCTTTCACAGAGCAGACTCTGCCAATGGGTGATAACCTTTGTGGTGATGTTGTTTACTCTGCTTAAAATGACTTTCTTAATCTAATTTTTGAAATACTAAGAATCCTCCAATACTTAGCCTAAAGCGTCCTCCATCTGGAAACTCCATTTACTAGCCATTTCGTGAAACCATGAACCACATCTGTTTTATCTAGATGTTTATTTAAAGTATCTAGCTATTTTGCTATCAGTTGTCACCCATCTTTATCTTTATAAATAACATAACATGGAGAGAAGAGAACAGAAACAAGAATGTAGGCAAGAGTGAAATGAAAGTAATTGTCAATATATTCTGCTGAATGCTTATGACAAAATATTGGGTACAATTGTACCTTGTTTGGATTTTTTTCTATACTCAGAAGCTGTCTGGTAGTTTCCTAAACTGCTAGAGTGTTCAAGGAGCAGCATGTTCATGGAACATACATCAAGCTCTTTTTTTAGAATGTATGAGAGTGTTTTTGAGCTAATGACCCCAAGCTATCTCATAAAAGTGTACATTCATTATAGTGGCTTCTCAATATACTTTTGGCATACTGAAGTTGGGTCTCGTTTCCTACAGTAATTCTAAGGATAATACACTGGAGCTAAGGATATGTTAGGATCTATTGGTAGAGTGCTTACGTAGTTTGCCTAAGGTCCTGGGTTTGATCCCCAGCACCACCTGTAATATCAGAACTAGGATGTAAAAACAGGATTAAGTGTTTAAGGTGACCCTTGGCTACATAGTGATTTCGAGGCCAGCATGGGCTACATGAGACCCTATTTCAGTCCACTCCCAAGAAAAAAAAGATAAGAAAAGTTAATACATTTACTTTGTCTTTTATATCCCAATAAGTTTTATGTGATATTTTCAAACATTTCTTTTTCCCAAGGTCTGCGCAGCAGATGGTTTATTTTGTAAATTCCATTCTTTCTGGATATGTTCCACAAATAAAGGGGTATCCTGAGAGAAAGAAAGTTAAGGAATTAACTTATGTGAAAGTCTAGATACCTCAAGAAAAAAAGCAAGTTCCCAAATACAGCAGGTTGTTGGCATCTGGTTCATTAGAGGAGTATAAACTTCACCCCAGTCAGTAACCTGACACACTCATATCTGATGAGACCAAAGAGAGAAAATAGCTCTTCAGTCCCAGAGTCAGGTTCAGTTATGAGTTGAAGGTGAAGTCAGAACTATTTAAGGTTTGATTTTATTTATAGGCCTCACTATTAAGTGTAGGGTTTCCAAGAAAGTGGAAGACAGTTCCCAACCCTGAAGCCTCCTCACAGAATGAGTGTAATGGAGCTAACACAAGTATCATTACTGCATGCGACAGCAGTTGGAACCAGCATGCATAGTGCGCATTTGGGCTTCTACCAAGTTGTGGAGCTCACATGAGAGAGGTTCCCTGTGGGCTAGGGCCTCAGCAAAGCACTGCTGATGCCTAAGTGTCCCAGTGGCCTTGGAACTGGACAAGAGGCAAGTAAATGTTCTGGAAACTGCTGGAATAAGTCAGGACTTCCCAGACCAGGGAGCCTGAGGAAAGGGCACAAAGAAGACCTAAAAGTCTCCCAGCCTGTGGACTACTCCAGCATTCCTCCAAGACCCAGCCTCTGCCTGAACCTTGCCTGCCACCAAGAGTCATCACAGTCTCCATTGTTGTACCATGTAGTTGCTCTGTAATTTGATAATAGAAGTTTGGCCTATATATTTTCATAATCACCTCCAGAGCACATCCATTATGCAAAAGAGAGCTTGTGTGATAATGATAATGCTTTATTTTAGGCACACTAAGTACTGTCGACATATTAGCTCATTGGGGTCCCATGGTAAACTTCTGATAGGTACTATCCGTTGTAGAGGAGAGGAAAATGGAGTCAGAGAGAGAGAGAGAGAGAGAGAGAGAGAGAGAGAGAGAGATGCCATAGGCATGGTTTAGACCTCAACGCCACTGTGGTGATGAATGGTATCTAGAAATGTATATGGAAACAGCATGTAGTGTATATGGAAACAGCATGTGGAGCTCTTTCCCACACAACATACTACCTATGGGATGTAAAGATTTGTTTCCCCTTGATTGAGAAGGGAGAAGATACTTTGCAAGCTAGCCACTCCCCACCACAAATTCAGGTTCATTATCAGATGAGAAATCACAAAGTCTTTTTTTATCTTTTAGATGTTATGGTCGTTCAGTACTTTCAACTTTCTTATAATTAACAATTATATTTAGATAACTTAATTGGGGGATTTTCATTAGATATTACATATTAAAGTTGCCAACATGGAGAAAATAATGAAAGAAAAACCTACCTCATAACCTTGCCAGCCAAGTAACTATGTTGTCTGCCTTTCAAACATGTCATTGAAAAACAACAGCAGAAAAGTACAAAAGTAGATGTAAAATTCTCCTTTTGGCCCTCCCATAAATTCACAATACAAGTGTATTCTGTATCCCCTCAGAGAAAATGTTTACATATTTGCCAGTATATAAATGTCCCCTCATTTTATTTAAACAAGAGGGATTATGCCATATATAATGTCTTGCAATTTTATCATGTAATGTATTTTTTGTCTACCTCCAATTACATAATGAGAAAATTAACAGCCATTTTAGAGCAATTGCTAGATTTTTGTCTAAAATCTCCCCCAACCTCTCTGTTTACTGTATGATCACAGAAGAAAGTACTGTCCATGCAAGTATGTATGTGTGAGTATGTGTGACATATTACAAAAGATTACCTTGAGCCTTAATGCCTCAGGGTAAAGATTTGAAGTATAAAATGTCAGGGTGGCCACAGGCAAAGCAGATAATGTGTCTTTGTGATCCTAGATGGATTATGGACTCACATGGAAGTTAGCATAGTTCTGGAGAGTTTTAATGCCTTCGCTGATTACAGTGTCTGAGATTTTACTGCAATTTCCATTTGAGTTAAAACTGATTTTGTCTTCAAAATAAAAGCCTTTTTAAAAGGGGGGAAATAATTATTTTTTCCCATGTCAGAAAATCTGAATCCTTCCATTTTATCTCCTAACATAAGATAGAAAGGCAGTAAAAACTCACTGAAAAGTTGACACAAAAACAAAACCTTTATTGAGTGTTTCAGCTACAGACATTTGTTCTTAAACTGCCCGATGATGTCCTAAATTCTCAAGGCAGAGAGAACCAGATGCAGAAAAATACTTATAACAAGGCTTGTTGAAATTCTAGTAAAAAGGCAGTTGGGACTATGTAAAGCAGTTTTGCTGCAGATTTTTAAAATTCTGCCCATATACTTTTAAATAGGGAAGAATTTTGTTTGTGGGCATTGGTGTGATTGAACTGAATAAATGTGCAAGTTGTACATATCTAATAGGGAAAAGTAAATGAACAAGCAAGCCACATTCTAACCTTGAAAGTGTGACTGCTTTTAATGACACAATGTAACAAGGTCAAGAGAAGGTGCCCTCAGCAGATGGAAGACTTTGAAAGTGAAAAACCTTCGTTTCCATTTATAATGGATTGAGTTGCACATGGTTTCTAAGGAACGCTTAGTTGTTATAGTTAGAGCCTTGCCTCACTTCTGATATTGTCATGTGTCAATTCATAGCTTTACCTAATGCATTTCCCAAATAGATGTTTTACGTGGGGAGATGGGAAAAGCTGAAGGGGTAAAGCCACCAGTTGTCACTACTCTCTATGGGACCCTGGAAAATAAACTGTCCAAGGACTGAGGCTTGGCAAAAACTAGACTTCATACCACCTTGACTGTTAATCTTTAATCTATATTAAGATCTGCTTAAAGGATGTTTCCTGTGATTATTCGTGCCTGTGGTTCCTTACTTGATTTTATTTTGAATTTGTTTTCTGGCTGAATTAAGCATTATTTGTATTTGAACCACACTTTGTTCAAGAATAGTTTTTCAAAGCTATTCTGCAACACGCATCTCACTTAACTTTTTAAATATACACAATGAAATGATTGAAGGTGCTGCATCCTTAGGTAGCACAATGCATCTGGAAGACTTGCTCTTACATCCTTTGTAAAGATCTCTGATTGAGCTCTAGAGATGAGATGCCATGTGCCGTCCTGTCAGCCTTGTGGAAGCAATTTTTTCATTTCTTTACCTACTTCTCATTCTGTGTTCTTTCTTCTTGCTCTTCCATTCTCTCTCAGTTTCATGAAAATTCATTTATCTGTGACATTTAAAGGCTCTGTCTGAGAGGTGTCTGGAGCTGTGGCCGGCTGTGTACATCAATAGCTTCTTAGGATCTGGCACTCTGTCAATATTTGGGGCCTTGATAACCGCACTTAAATGCAGAGCCTGCCAGCCATCATGCTCTTAGTGCCTCTGTAACAAGTCCGAATGAGTGGATATTAGCATGTCAGAGCTTTCACAACTGGCGACACGTGGTAGACAGTATGCAGGCATCTTACATGTGCCTTCTGCACCTCTCAGTGTTCCTTGTTTATATGATGTCATTTCCCACTATATATAAAAATAGGAGTCTTCAAAGGGTACTCTTGTGAAAGCTAAAGTAAAAGACGCCATTGTACAATCTGGTTTTGGTAGGGTTTGTAATATATGAGACAATGATATATTGGAATTATATTTTTAAACTACATTCTATCACTGAATTGTATATTAGTTAATTTTATTATATGTAAATAACACTTTTTAAAGGCTGGCTTTAAAACCAAAGAGAAAATTATGCAGTTATTTGGTCCAGAGTTAATTGCTATTTTATAATATAATTATATATTTCTAAGGCTGATGGGACCTTCTTTCTACATGAAACATCTATTCTTAGTTTGTGTTTTACCGTGTTTTGATATTTATCTACATGAAGAAGAGATATTAGCAAATTTGAGAGATAAGGCTGTTCTATAAAATGCAAGCTATTTACAATTTCAAATATTTCATAGTTGCCTTCTGTATTAAGTGAAATGGTCCATTTATTTATTTATACATTGAATCATGAAACTATTGTTACACCAACTTTCCCATGACCTATCCTAAATTGTACATTGGCCTTTCAAGGTCTGTGAGAGACACCAATGTTAGTGTGACACCTTAGTTACTGAACTATTATGTATTATTGGCCTATATGTCACCTTTGGCCATTGCTTGAGGTAAGATTACATCAGGAATCTGAAGTTTAAAGAAGAGGATGAAGAAGATGAGAGTTTAACAGATGTCAGTCTTTTCCTAGATATTTATTTACACTCTAAGAGAAGTATGATTGACTTTGTCAAATTACAAAGGCTTAGGTCATGCTAAGACCAAATAATGTAGGTTTCTAGATATCTAAGAGAATAATAACCTAAAGCCCTTAATGCTCTTTGTTGGACTCATGAAAAGACCTCTTCCTTGGACCCATTTGACCACCATAACTCCTAAATTAGATGGATTCAGAGCTTTCTCAGTTTTGATATTCCGTTCAGGTCCCTTATGTAGTCCCCAGACCTGCTATAATACACCCTAGATTTTAAAGTGTCTTTTAGTAGTACTAAGAAAATGAAGCTGGGTGGTGGTGGTGCATGCCTTTAATCCTAGCACTCAGGAGGCAGAGCCTGTCAGATCTCTGTGAGTTCGAGGCCAACCTGGTCAACAGAGTGAGAGCCAGGAGAGGCACCAAAACTACACAGAGAAATCCTGCATTGAAAAACCAAAAGCAAAAACAAAACTGAGAAAATGAATGCCTAAGAAACAGCATTAGTGCAGTTTCAATACAATTGAAGATAAACTCAGGACCTCTAGGGACTTTAGTGTTATCTTGGGATGGGAAGTTTCAATACCTATTTTGTAATTATGAGTCCTTTAGAGGTCTAAAAGTTCATGTCACCAACAGTAATATTTACAAAGCCATAATTGTTTAAGTCCAGTTAGCTCTTATCCTTGGTAAGAAGAAATACCCTCCAAAGAAAGGAGGTTGTCTTTAAGGGGGCCTCAAGGATGTTCAAAAGAAAATCACAAGGGTTTGAGCCATTGGAAATTGGCAATATAAGAACACACCCCAAAATTTTAGGAATAAAAAGGCATGAATATTGAGATAAATCCATTGTTATACATGGATTTGTGACATGGCCCACACTTTCTAATTCATAGATAATAGAATATAGCAACACATCCAGCTTCTACTGAAGAAACGCACTTGATCTCTTACCTGAATTTATACTTAAATTATGTGGTCTCAGAGAGGAGGACATATACACATGCGCATGCGCGCGTGCGATACACACACACACACACACACACACACACTCACACTATGCAGCATTAATCACAAGGCATTTTGTTTTTGTTTTTTATTATATCTCAAGGTATAATAGGGAATATTTTTAGCACCTTCTGTGTATGATGGGGAAACTTGCCTCCATTGTTGTTACTAATCATTCTAGGCTAAGAAGTTGTCTACTGATCACAGAGGGAAAGTAGAGAGATGAAAGGAATGGCATAAGAGTACTAAGAACATGTCTGGCCTTCTCTTAGCAAAGAAGGTGCTTGTGACTTTGAGCTCTAGAGAACCCTGATAGAAAAAGAAATAGCTGCTTACTTGCTTTTCAAAGAAAACCTGAAGGGATCATTCTGAAGACCTGTATAACACAAAGTGGGATCTATATTGATAGAGAGATTAACTCACCCCAAAACAGGAGCCAATCTTCTGCCAGTTATGTTTTCCTTTACTCAGAAATCTGTCTGTCTATTTGGGGGCCAATAAACAATCACTGCGGTAATTAGTTCATGAATGAATGGTTTATTGTGATTCCCATCCCTGTCTTACTGAAAAGTCCGCTTGCCACCCAAAGACTCCCAAGCAAGCGGTGTTGTCACTACTAAAAGAATGTTTTTTAGACTCATCTCTATTTTAAAGTAAATTTTTGCACTTACTGCAAAAATAGAGGCCTTCACCCTTGTTGTTTTTGAAGAAAGTTTGGAAACACCTGTGTACTTCTGTATAATAAATGTCTCTGTCTGCAATAATTGCATACTTTGTACTTTCCTTATGATGTCATAGTGGCCTACAAGCTACCTGCTTGGCCAGAGGGGTGCTGTGACCAGAAATACAGAATATGAAGTTAGCTGTGTGAATCTCTTAAAATTAGGAGCTAGGAATAGAATTGATTAGGCATTCACAAGCATAAATAAGGTTGATAGAAAATGTGTAACTCTCATATTCTTATTACAAATTATAGGTTTTTATAAAAAGAAACTATTAAAAAATACTACCCCAATCTAAAATAGAGAAAACAGTAGATCAAAGTAAGTATTCTCTTTTCTGTAAGTGAAACAAATAGCTGCTTATTAATGACATTGTTTTTATAGCCAACACAATTTTAAAATGCTAGTCTAAAATTAACCTGTTGCATCAATGGTGCACTATGGATGATTACCCAGGAAGATTATTATGATGCCCAAGTTCAGCTTAGTATTTGGAGGTGATGGTACTTCACATTCATCTTCATTGTCTCCTCTCCACCAAAAAGAATCCTCCTTTTTTGGGAACATGCACCTGAATACAGCCATTTAATACTTCTACTTGCAAGCTGAAGACATAGAAATCTAATTCCCATCCTATTTGATCTCTCCTTGGAGAGAGAACTGGTAAAACTGGTTTGCCAGTCATCAAGTCATAGTAGGACAAGGGACTTCATTGATATGCCATCTTATTTACTTGTTAGGGTTTGGCTTTGCTTTAGGTTTTTTAGTCTTTGTTTGTGTTGTTTCGTATTTTTTTTTTTCAGAAACAGAGTCTTCTTTTAAATCTGTGCTTGCCTGGAGCTCACTATGTAACCCGAATAGCCTCAAACTCATGGCAATCCTCCTGCTGCAGCTTCTTAAATATTGGGATTACAGACATAAGTCCAATACCTACCTTGTTGCCTTCATTATTGGCCCAATGAGTGCTCTTCTGGACTAAGGCAAAGTTAGGGTTATAATACATACAACATAACTAGCCAAGCTTCCATTGAATTTTGCCTCTAATAACAAGGGAAAGATTTCTAACACATTTACTTCATGCCAAGCACTTTGAAATTCTCAAGAAATAACCAGTGAGGAATCAGAGTCAATGTGGAGAAATGTAGAAGTGAAGAATTGGCCACTGAAGCCAGTGCTGGATTCTGGTGCTCCTCTACAGGATCTGAAAACATATTTCCAGTATTGGCAAGCCCAATATAATATAAGCCATTGGTAGAGTCAAATCAGGTTTACTTTAAAATTATATTTTAAGAAGTAGATATAGAAGAATGATGCAAAATCCTATCAACAGCAGAACACTATAGTTTACTGTTCCATTGGGTGTTAAACTTGAAGAACGTATATTTTCAAAATCAGTGTGTTTATGAAGGATCCACTGTTATTCGAGGGGTGAGGAGGAACCAAAGACACCAGGACTTTTTAAATGTGCTTAACCAGGTTGAAGGCAGTGCCACCAATATTTGAGTAGACTGGAAATGACCACATGTTAACCATCAGTTCCTGTAATAGTTGAGATACTACAAACAAAACTTTCTTTTTAGCTAGAGCATATTACTTTGTATATATAGGATTTTGGTTTTGTTTTTTAAGTATGATAGACTTTTAAGGGAAATCTGATCACATTTCAGTCTGATTTTTGATGCCATTATTCAAAGTCAGTGACCCACTATCATTACATTCAAATCATCCCTTTCCTGTGAATTTAAAGAATTTTTAATTTATCTCCCACAATATAAAGCCATTTTTGATGTATTTGCTATAAAATAAGGAAAGTGTTTACAGAATGTGATTAAGGGAAAAGACATTCTTAATTCAAGTATTTCTATATACCACACTCTTTCTATATGCCTAGTAATTTTTTAGAAACTAAAAATAAACAGGTAAATATGTTACCATTACTAAAGGATGCTCATATATTGGTGGGAGAGATATTATAAAAGCACTAATTACAATATGTAGTAGATTGAATATGGAAGAAGTCCATGTAGGGGGCTGTATAGGCTTGTCTGGGACAGTTCTGCATAAGCCCATAGTATTGATATAATTATCATAAAACCCTTTCCCCTTCAAAAGTGTCCCTATCTGAGCAATAAACTATATGGTCACCCTCTAAATAGTCATATCATTTAAATCTACCTGATGTTGCCTAGAAGATTTTCTACAGAATAGGAAATAAACTAAAAAGATTAAGAATACATTGCCATGGGCATCACCTGTGTACAAAAGAAAAGTTACAGATAGACTGACTAACCTTCATTCCCCTCAGGCTTGTCAAGGAAGCGGAGTGGAATTTAGTTCATGCTGGATGAGGGGGTGACAAAATGGGACAGTCTGTACCTGGTTGTAATTATGTGCTGTGTACAAGGGTTATTGAGCAGAGGCTGAGTGTCATTGTGAGCAGACATGGCCCCCACCAGGTCATGAAATGGACCAGGCACTGGCTACCTAGTATCCACAGCCATATTGTTTTCCTGTTAGCTTATGATTCTATAACACAGGGGAGTCTTCTGAACTAAAGTTTAGTAATTCTGAAATGGCAAATATAGAAATAGCATTAAAAAGGAAAAACACCAACCTCTCATGTCCCACTCTGAACATACTTTAAAAAGTCACCAAATGCCGGGCGGTGGTGGCGCACGCCTTTAATCCCAGCACTCGGGAGGCAGAGCCAGGCGGATCTCTGTGAGTTCGAGGCCAGCCTGGTCTCCAAAGCGAGTTCCAGGAAAGGCGCAAAGCTACACAGAGAAACCCTGTCTCGAAAAACCCAAAAAAAAAAATAAATAAATAAAAATAAAAAAATAAAAAGTCACCAGGCCATAGGCCATGTAGTGTAGATATCACAGAGCTCATTTTTGCCATAGATAGAAAAACAACCATGAGACTGTGCTATTCAGGAGGCATGCCTCACTCAGAGGCTAGGGCACACACTCACTTTAAGATGGGGTAGCTGTAAAGACTAGCTTACCAGTTTGAGTTACATAGCTCTATGACAGCAGTTCTCAACCTGTGGGTCATGACCCCTTTGGGATCAAATATCAGATATTTATTTACATTAAGATTTGCAACAAAACAAAATTACAGTTATGAAGTAGCAATGAAATAATTTCATGGTTGGAGTCACCACAACATGAGTAACTATATTAAAGGGTCACAAGCATTAGGAAGGTTGAGAACCACTGCTCTAAGTTATATTCAGATGGGATGGAACCAAAGCTATTGTTTAAGAGAAACACAGCAGACAGCCAAGTAAAGAGACATTCTATGCAGTGTTTGAAGTTCAGCTGGTTCTCAGGTCATTGTAATGGTGAGATGAGTGTCCACCCCTTCCACTACCTGAAAGGAATACAGAGAGGTGGCAATAAGGAACTCCTTAAGGGGAACCTGCAAGTGTATATTGGAAGTAAAATAAAGTTGTCTGCATGCAGAAGGAGAAAGGAGTTGGCATGGACACAAGCTGATGCCATGGAATACTTAGCATTCACAACAAATATGTGATTAGTTTACAAGCAGATACCTCCTGCCCAGTGCACAGAAGCAAGATTCTGGGCTGGGGAAGGGCTGGCATCAGGTGGCAGCTCAGCTTTCCTACAGGCCTAAGATGATAACAACATACCCAAACCAGAGTTCTCTAACTGGCCTTTCTATTTACAGTTTATTTAAAATTTAGAGTGGTTTCCAGTGAACCAAAGAGAAGTGTAAAGATAGTAGAAATAGCTTTAATTCTTCAGTGATTAAGAATACATGTACTTCGGAGGTAAAGAAAACTAGCTTCAAATCTCTGCAACTTATATATTTATAGTAAGGTCTTTAAAGTTTTAATTCCTCCATTAAAAACTGAGACTTAAATACCATTGGGTTGTGAAAAGATTATATACAAATGTAAATTGTGTAACATGTGGCAAAGGATTATTAAACAATATTTTTTTAAGATTTTATTTCAGGTGTGTGTGTGTGTGTGTGTGTGTGTGTGTGTGTGTGTGTGTGTGTGTGTGTACACAGGTGTCTACAGAGACCAGAGGAGTCCATTAGGTACCCTGGAACTATAGTTACAGTGGGTTGTAAGCCACCAAATATGGGTGCTAGGATCCAAACTCAGGTCCTCTGTGTGAGTAGTCCATGCTCTTAACCATTGAACCATCCATCTCTCCTGCCCCAATAATAAATGGTTTATCCAACAGAGGTCACTGTTATTTTCTTCTACTGTTTTGTAGCTACCTAGTCTAAGCTTGTGTTCCACCTTTGACCTCCTTCCCCAGATACTGTGTCTCTGCTGGAAAACCTGTTACTATGTTCTTTAAAAGTTACCCTCACCATTATTTATAAATTCAATACTAACTCATAGACTCTGTGACATTTAGAGAGTAATGTCCTTATTCCTGGGTTCTACGGGGTAGTACGAACACCGAGGATGGCATGTGAGGGGAGCAGGGGGTGGAGACTGTAGTGTTATCACCAGCCTCTTCATGGGAAACTAAGACGACTTGCCGAAAGTCACTGGGAAGCCTTGGGTGGGGAATGTTGAATTTTTTATGAGAAGATCTAGAATTCTGGAGTCTAAGTCGGCCAGGGGTCCATTTACTCTGAAACGAGCAGCACAAGGATGATCTCCAGTGTAGCTTTAATATTATGATACTGCTTTTCTCTCGCAGAGATGAAATGTTTTCTAGTGCTGTGCTGGCCCTCCCGTCACCTGTGGCAAACAGGAGGAAGGCACTGGAAATTCCCTGCTCAACAGCCAAAGCTCTCCTTGTCACCAAAATTCTCGTATGTTAGATCACATGTCAGTGTCTGCAGCAGAGCCAGGTCCTGGTGTCTCAGGGTCTACTTGTTACCAGTGAGTTTATGTGCCTTGAAGCATATGGCCTTGATATATGATCCCAGAGCAAAGGAGCAAGGTATTTCAAGCTGGCCACAATTTTATTGACTCTCACAGGCTCGCTTTGTAGTCATTCCAATAAACTAGATGAGAAATTTCTGGTGTTCCAAGCTATCCCATTCTCCGGACTCCATTTCATGATTCAGAGTCCAACAAAACAACTCCTGAGCTTTTGTGTGACACTGTGACCACAGGGATAAATAATTGCTTAGTAATTCTCTTTGAGGCAGAAAATTCTAAACATGGAGGAACCATTTCCCCTTAATGGGAGCCAGAAATCCTGTAAGTGCTTGAAATGGCATTCACAAGTCTGCATGGTAAACAGATAAAAACAGGAGCGCACCAGTTGCACAAATGACTTGCTTGTCACAAACTTGTCACTGTAGTCATCTAACATTTCGTTCACAGAGCCCGACGGAAAGTATGGAACAAACAGGCCCTGCTGACGTTTTGGCTCTACTAAGCCTTCCTCCAAGCTAACGCATCTGCAGTATCTTCCAGTTCTAGACCCTTTATCTGCTGAAGTTAGCTGATACTGTGCATGTGAGAGAAATGTTTGACTATTGCATTAACAAGTCGACGACAAGCAAGTTATTCGTGCCATTGAAATACTGCTGCTTTTAGCAGGCTGCCATTTTGACCTTGACTTTATCATAAAGAAGAACCCTAACAGAGCAGAGCCCCAGCAAGATATCAGGGTTGTTGCCACAGACCTGTGCAGATTAACAAAGACCGCCTGTCTGGGGCTTAGATATGATGGTAGTGTGGGCATAGCAGACAGCTCCATGAGAGTTGTGGAAGATGATGGTTCCTAGTAGAACGTTAATGTTATGAGAGTTGTGGAAGATGGTTCCTAGTAGAACGTTAATGTTATGAGAGTTGTGGAAGATGATGGTTCCTAGTAGAACGTTAATGTTATGAGAGTTGTGGAAGATGGTTCCTAGTAGAACGTTAATGTTATGAGAGTTGTGGAAGATGATGGTTCCTAGTAGAACGTTAATGTTATGAGCTTATTTGAACTGTTCCCAAGGGTTGCTCTTCTGAGTGTTACGTGTACTGAAGGGAATTAAATTCACTGTCTCTTGCATTCTCTCTCCACCCACATATTTGTGTACACACAAGTGTATGCTTTATAGAATGTTAATGTTTGGAAAAAATGTAAGTGGAAACTGTTATATGCCAGCTTTTACACATAGTATTTGCCACTTCTTGAGTTCTTTCTATTTGTAACCTCCCCTCGCCTCTTTCTCATTTAGTGTATATCTACAAATATTTACCTAAGCAGAGCTACACTCATGTCTCCTGAAACATACTGTCTTACTGTACCTCTTTTAGCCTCCCCACAGAAAACTCATGTAGCCCTCCAAGCCATCACCAGCTCATTTACAACATAAGCTACCAGCAGGGAGTGCTCATACACTGTGCAGCCTCCAATCTTGTCTGTTTGAGGAGCCCTCCTCCTCTTGGGAACCCACCCTTAGTGGTTCCTGTCAAGTAGGCCCAGACCTATCTATACACAGAGGCTGACTGGAGCCTGTAGTAAGAGCCTTGCCTATCCCCTCGTCCCAAGGGTTCTGCTTTGTTGGTGCCACCGGATATCAGCACTTGGGACAATGGCACATTTGCCCTAAGACTGTTCCCTTATTCAAACAGCTGAGCTTCTCTTATTCACCAGGGTGTCAGGTGCCTTGTATTCCATTTAGGCCCTCTAGGTATATCAACGGGACATTGATAGTGTCTGCTGTGGTTTAAATATTCACATGAAAGACTTCCATTCTGTGGCTTATTTTCTGGCTGATGCCACGGGTGTTTTATTTTCAAAAGTCTTATGTAAAACAGTTATCTTTGTTCAGCCATGAGAACCAAATTCCTAGCCAACACCATGGTAGGCCATAACTTTCTTTTAGACTTGGAAAATTGACCACAGGGCTGTATCCCCAGTGAATTGTTTTGATCTCATCCAAATATCTCCTGCTGTAATCAATACTTCTGTTTTGTGGACCTCCTACCTCAGAAGACAGGTGGGTGGGAAGGTGTGAGAAGAGGGTCCTTTCTTTGTAGAACTCATGACACTGTCCCTGGAAAAGGAAGTGAGGATAGATTGAAGCAGTAATTCAAAGTTCCTGAAATAAAATATGTGAATGAAAATTTGAATTTTAAATGGAGTTTCACTTTTTTGTTTCTTTTTAAAAGTTAATAGGATTTCCATAATGATTTTGTGTTTTCTTTCTTAATAGAACTTAAATGGCAGAGAAATGATATGTTGTATTTAATTCAGAAAAAAATAAAAATCTTTTTTATGGGAACTGTTCTTTTTAAATATGCATTAGAGAATAGATAGATAATAGGAGAAGGGGAGGGGAGTTGGGAGGAGAGAAGAACGTTTTCTTCCTATTCAGAGGAAGAACTCACTAGTGTAGTATGTGTGTGTACTTGTTTTACTATGCATTTACTTATCTGATTATTTTAGCAAAGAAAAGAAGAAAGGCCTCCTATACTGGAGTAATGCCATTTGACTCACATCATTCTAGGACCAAAAAAATGAGTTTTTTATTAGGATGACTTTATGTTTCACTCCCACTTAGGGTGTGTTTGTAGATGGTAGGGCCCAATTTTAATAAAGTAAACCATGCACACAAGATTGTGAGCAAAACAAGGCCCTAAGCGAAGATCTGCATTTTAGTCTAGGCAGCCCCCCTCAGAGATTATGTATTTTTACAGTTTTATTTTAAAGAAAAAGTTTCCTTTTAATTATATGCATCACTGTGCTTAAATGGAGCAGGCATTTGCTAGTGTGATAACTGGGACTTCATACAAGCTGTGCTACCTAAGGAACATACATGAGCATTCTGAACATCTTTATTTCCAAGTTCTACTTTCTCTGTGTAGTATAAAAAAAAACTTCATTATTTCCATTAACTTTTCCCCTACTTAGTAGAGTTCACAGAAGCACTCTGTTTCCATCTTATACCTGAAAACATATTTTAAATGGGTATGTTCCTTTAATAACTATTCACTTAAGTAGGTCATAGTCTCTCATTCTAGGAGATTTAGAAAAAAATCAGATTAATGGAAATCTATTTTATATTTCCACTTTTAGCCATGTTTGAGTTGATCCTTGTAATTGTTAGTTTCAGCAAGACACTGATTAAGTCAAAACATCAGTGTTTTTGTTTGTTTGGGTTCTCTGTATTTAACAGAAGATGAAGGAAGTACGCATTTACCTTCTTGCAGTTATGATAAGTATATAGTCATTATTTATGCAAAACTTATTTTTTAGGCTTTTTGTTGTCGCCGTTTCCTTTCTGGTTTTGCATCTCCAAACATCTGTACTGTAGCTGGTCCCGAGAGTAGCAGTGGTAGGTAGCAGTTTTCCTCCGCGTTGTGTGAGAGAGAACTGGACGAAAGAGAACCTTGCTTTCCATATGGCCGGCTTGCAGTGCGGCACGGAAGAGGTATTGTCTCTTGTTTCCCGAAAGCAAAGGTGAGACTCGTGGGCAAACAGCAGCACTGCTGTTATGTCACCTGTTGATTGGGATCAGAAAAGCGCTTGGCAGTGCAAGCCCTCCTCGTCTGCCGGGAACCCTAGACGGAGGCCTCTGTTTGTTGGCAGCGTTGGTCCGTATCAGAAGCATAGGCTTCTGGTCACTCACGTAAGAAAGCCTAAGATTCTCCTTGGAAAATTTTGCTCATGATTCAATGAAATGGTCACTGTATAAAGTGCTTGTTAATTGGTGAACTTGGCTTCCATTGTAAGAACCAGAAGGTGATACCTTTCCTTCTTTTGTAGTGTAAAGTATTTCATAGTAGTATAAAATAATCTGAAATGCAAGAATCCAGAACCCAGGTTAGAAAAATCTTAATTTGTAATACTTGTTTCTGAACTTGTTTCTATGTCCATAGTCTGTTACTAGATACAGACAAATCGACAGTTCAGCGTGTAGCATCTATGTGTGTGTCAGGATCTAATCCACAATAAGCCACATTCACAGTGCCCAGGAAGAGCCCTTGTCGTTGATGGCATCCCCATGGCTTTAGCAAAAGGCTGAAGACAAGCAAAACTCTTCTGCCTCCTATGGTCATGAGTTAGCTTTCTGTAAGTCATACATTAACGGCTTCTATAAAATAAATTCTTCTGTGTATTATCACTAAACTTTACTGATCAACTCTCATCGGGCATTATTTCTAATGTTTCCCACCGGCAAATGAGTTCACATTTTTATGTATGTAAATATGGAAATTGTTAAACATTAAGAAAAATGTGTGTTAAAGCTTACTCGGTGCTATAAAATGCTCTTCTGAAAGTGCTAGTGCCTATTTATACTGACCTTAGCAAGCTCAGAGACTTCTCAGGAGTCACAAACCAAATGGTCAAACCTTTAAAAGAGAGACTTAAACAACATCTCACTTAGTTTCGCTTTCTTTGTAAGCCTTTGGCATTTCCTTTGTGTGTTGCCTGTTTGTATTTTGTGCTCATTTTTCTAGAAGGTTATTCATTTTGCTTTTGTTAACTATAGTGAACTCTGTGTTGTCATGTTCTTGGTGGTGTTGCAATGTGTCCAGATCTTTGTTCCTTTGACTCATAAGGACTGCAGAGATCTTTGCCCAATTTGTACTTCATCTTTTATGGCTGCAGAAACTTTTCTAACTTCTCTTTTTAACGCCGTCAATCTTACTGATATTTTCCTGTGTATGTGTTCTTGTGGCACCTAAGACACCCTTCCTATCTATAGCCAGGTATAAAGAAAACATCCTGTTTTCTTCTACCAGTCTGTTCTTGTTTGTGTTGGCTTTTCAGAACGGGTCTTGCTCTGGAGGCCTCCAACCTGAAATCCTCCTGCCTCGGCATCCCAAATGCTATAATAATATGCATGTGAGACCTTTCCCAGCCTTTGTTCTAACAGTTTTAAAGTTTTTCTTTTTTATATTTATATTGTTAATCTTCTTTTTGTTTCTGATATATTACATGTACCCTAGTTTATTCTGTTTTCATGTGCATGATCCAGCAATCTCAGCATCATTAAATAAAATGATCGTGTTTGATGCTACTATATAATTTCATCTTTCACCTACAGCAAGTTTGTTCTTAGGCTCCTTTTCCTCCAATGTACATTTTCCATCGCTGGGCAAATACTGTAGTGCCTGACTCACCATAACATGGTGATATTCTTGCTCTTCGGTGAGAATCTAGGCCTAGTAAAGTTTGTCAGTGCTCATGCTGAATTTATTTCTAATTACATTAACTTTAGAGAAGGACCTGCAAGATCATGGACATTTTGTGTCTTATTGTCAGTTAGCTATGTCCATATATTTATTTAGATCTTCCTTCAGGTTGTTAGTAATAATTTATCAATTTTCACATAAAAGCATCTAGCTTATTATGTTAAATTTTTTCACACATGACAGATTTTTTTTTACTATTCTGTACAGAATCTATTTTCCATTTCATTGCTTATTGGATATTATTGGTACATATTCAACAAGCTTGCCAAATCCTCTTTTTATTTCTAATACCTTTACTTATAATACTCTTTAAGTTTCATACATTACCATATACATCATCAATAAATAATGTTTTCTTATAAATTCTAAAAGATTCAATTTCCTTTTCTTGTCATATTACATTACAAAATTTCTATGTAGTGTTAAGTAGAATTAGATTAGGAATGTGTCACGTTTCTTACTTTGGTAACGTATTTGGGAAATATACTGTTTTCATGGGATTTTGATAAATAAATATTACTATGGTACAGATGTTTCCATCATTTATAGTATGCTAGGAAGTTTAAATCAACAATAGTTAAACTTCTCTAATGCACCTTCTGAAACAATACTATAAAAGTTCCTTGTAACATGTTAATATTTTATATAATATTAATACGTTTCCTTATATTAAACACTACATTCCTGGAAATTTTCTACTTAGTCAACATATTTTTTAAAATTTTATATGTAAATATAATGGTTTTTTTTTTAAATCATATCTGTCCCTCGCCATGCCTTCTATTCCTACCACACCACTCCCAATTTCATGTCCTCTTCTTACATCGTTTAATGACTTACTGAGTCCAGTTAGTGCTGCCCACATGCACGTGTGTGGGACCATCCATTACAGCCCGGGCAACACAGTATGAGCCACGCTTCTGAAGACAACTGACTTGCCCTCCCACAGCAGCCATGGCTGTGGCCATACCACCCTAAATGTTCCCAAACTTATCTGTCAACACATTTTAAAATTGTAATGTTTTAAGACTGCATATGAAATATTGGGTTTAATATTGGAATTCTCATACATTATTTTTGTTCTCTGTCCCTATTCTCTCCTGTCTCCCTCTTTCTCCCCCTCTTACCCTACAACAATCTCCCTTTTATATTCTTTCAAATATATTTTATTACCTTTCTTTTTTCCCCAAAGTGACTACTTTCCCTATGATGATCTTTTTTTCTAGTTTCATGTGAACACATACACACATTTTTTTCTCTTATACACAGTGTTGTTATATAGCACAGCTGGCCTGGAACTTGCTAGGTCAAGACTCTTCCTCCTAAATTCTGTGACTGCAGTCATACTGCACCACACCTAGCCTGCTCTCTTTAGTTAGCAGGGGAATGTTATCACTTGATTTCTTTCCTCATTGGTGGTAATCCACTCTTTCCTTCAGGAAGCTGTAAGGAGCTCTGTGTTTTGTCGTTTCTCTCCAACATGACTAGTTACAGATTGATTTCAAATTATCAATCCTGGACTCTGAGTATACACTTAAAATGTAGGGTCAAATTTGGGAAAATTCTCAGCTCTTCTCTTTCAACTGATCATTCCATTACTATTGTCTCCATTTTCTTCTTCTGTTATTCTTGCAAGATATATATGGATGCTTCTGGGTCAGTTTACCGTGTCTCAACTGCTTTTTTTACTTTCTGTGACTGATTTTCCAAATGAATGCCTTAAAACTAACTTCCAGGTCATTTACTTTTCTCTTTAAAATTGTACTACCTTAAGTTATCCAAACTAATGCATTTTTATTGTAAATGAATGTGCTTAAAGTTCTTAATATTTTGATTGATTTTCATATAATTCACTTATTCATATTTTTTCTTTGTTTTTATTTAATAATTTACTGTTTCCTTATACATTTTACTACATTATATTTAACACCTTAACATATTTATGTTAAGGTCTGAAGCGTGATCCTAATTAGTCTTATCAATAAAAACAGGAGTCAGATATTGTAGTAAAAACTGAAAGATCAGAGAAGCAGAGCAGCAGCCACCAGATACTTCTTACCTCTTTGAATCCTCCAACCAAAAGGGCTGAGATCCTGTCTCTGCCTGCTCTACCACTTTCTGTCTCCGCCCCACCTCATTACTTCCTGTCTCCTCTCTGTACAATCCTCCAGACCTCTAAGGTTAACTAATGGCTAGCTCCACCCTCTGTTCTCCAGGCAGGCTTTGTTTGTCAGAACACAAAGTATCACACAACGAAGGTCATTGTTATACTATTCTTCATGATAAATTTCATCTGAACTGGGGTAATTGATTTTGTTGGTTGTTCTCCTTGGCATTAGCTTTCTTGATGCACTTTAGAATTTTGTCTTTAAGTTAATGCAGATCATAAGGCTTCTCTTTTTTTTCTTATCCCTTCTTTCTGTTTTTTTCTTCTTTCTGGTTTTTTTGCCTTTTCTCTCTCCTTCTCCATCTCCCTCCCTCCCCTCTGTTTGTTTACAAATGCCCGGATGGTGACTTTGCAGATCTCTCTTTCTGAATCCTTGAGTTCCTGCCTCCCATGTACAGGTTTTTTTTTTTTTTTTTTTGGTTTTCCGAGACAGGGTTTCTCTGTGTAGCTTTGCGCCTTTCCTAGAACTCACTCTGTAGCCCAGGCTGGCCTCGAACTCACAGAGATCCACTTGCCTCTGCCTCCCGAGTGCTGGGATTAAAGGCGTGTGCCACCACCGCCCGGCCACCATGTACATCTTTATAGTGAGAAGTCAGTGTCCTCTCTGAAGGAATATTTTATCATAAGGATATGTCTTCATTTCTTCTTTACAGGGGTTAGAGTCCTATTTGATAATTAGGTGACAACTGGATAAATATTTGGCACCTCCTTGCTGTAGTAAAGCAAGATCAGGTCCACTTCTTGTGTGCATCTTCAACTCCATCAGTCCCAAAAGCTGAACATCCAGCCAGGTGGTGTGTGTGCTTCTGAATTTCATGTAATCATGCCTGTGGCATTAGCACTGTTATTCACTGATTTCATTTCTTTATATAAGTAATTATCTTTTTAAATCTATGCCCCTTTCTTTTCCTTATTTTATATTATACAGAATGTTTTGTTGACACTACATCTTAGAAAACAGTTCTTTTTAGTTTTATACCTCCTTTTATGCATGTAATATGTAATTAATTTATATTTTATATATTTGTAATGTTATTTTTCATTATTTTTGATTTTATTTACATATGTGCTTATTTATTTGAAGTGCTATTGATAAAGCTGAGAGCTTCATACATGCTAAGCACTGTATCATTAAACTTCATTCTCAAGCCAAGCAATATCATACCTTTTGTATATGTGCACTCACATGTTCAGGTATGCTGGTCTGTGTGTGCAGAGGCCAGAGGTCAATAGCAAGCATCTGCTTCCATTGTTCTCTACCTTAGTTACTGTGACAGGGTCTCACCTCTTTTTTTTTTACACATCATTTAATAATGATAATGTAAATTACAATTATTATTTAACGCTAAGTTGTACTTAGCATATAATCATATTTCATTCTCTGTTGTTATTATTTCCATTCTATACAGTAGAAGATTGAGATAAATAGGCTAAATAAATTAAACTTAAGAAAAAAATTTTACCAAACAAACATAAATATTTGAATCCTGTTTTCCCTACTATAAAATAAGTGTCCTCGAACTATTATATTATGGTGAGGTTTTTGTTTTTAAATTTATGGATATTTATTTTTAATGAATAGCTTGAAATAAGTAATTTCTAGTTTTGTGAAGAAAATATCTGATCTTACCTCAAAAAAGTTGTTTCATATTTTTGTTTGTTTGTGCTTTAATGGTTCCTTGGTTTATTCTATCTCTCTCTTTCCATCTCATTCTCTTATGAACTATAACTAGTTTGTTTTATTTGCTATCAGTCTAACAATTTTCTCATTTCTTAAAGCATAATATATTGTTCAGTTAACAATTACTGTTATTTTTCTAAAAACATATCCAAGGCTATTTTTTAGCTATCAAGTTTGTTGAAGTTGTACGCTACATGAATTAAGACATTTCAGAAACTCTGTCTTCATCCTGTTCTATCCCTAATTCTCTTCGTTGTTGTTGTTGTTGTTGTTATTGTTGTTGCTGCTGCTGTAGTGCACTGTGCTGTGTATAGAATATTACTTTGTATCTGTAGAGAGGATAACCAGAAAAGGTTCAGTCATGTATTTGGTCATATACTAGAGAGCTTTTAATACAAGTTAGGTGCTTAATAAATGAGTGAGTTTGTTGTGTTCATCTGTTCACACAGAAAGGAAACAAAAGCCTAGATTTCTAACCTAAGGAAGAATCTAACTTCCTTTGCTATTGACTCACTCTTTTCTTTAAAACTTAATTTTATGAACTATTTTACCATCATATAATTAATACTCTTTTGTTGTTATTTCTATTGTTAAGCAAGCACATGCTCTGTGATTGACTCATTTATAATCAATGGCTAGAAGGTCATTTGCCCCTTCAACTCTGTCCCTTCATAACTCTTTGCACATCTGCCCCTTTCTTCCTGTACCCCTGCCTCTTAAATAACAAATACAGTTGGCAAATCCTGTTCTCAAATCAGTAACTGCTGTTAAGTTTTCTTGAATGTGAGGTAGTAATTAACTAGCAATAATTGTATCATATTAAATGGCTATTAGCCTGTGACCTTCCAAAATAGTTCATGTTGTTTACCATTTAAGTGGAAGCAATTTAAAGTGGCTCTCATTGTTTGTTTTTAAGACTAAGCCTTTAAAATCTCTAGATATACTCAGTAGAAAATATATATATATATATAGATAGATAGATAGATAGATAGATAGATATGAATCTTCTTAGAAAAATGGGCTTTTTCATTGATATTACCAAGAATCTTAATAACAATCTGCAACATGCTAGAATAAAAATACCTAGCTTTTGTCATAGCAAAACAGGTTACCTAAAACAATGCAGAATGACAAAGTAGAAGCAAAGTATGAACTGGGTCATTTGTTGATGTGCAAATTTTATGGAAAATTTAATGACGCATTTGATTGATTTATGAGAAGTACATATTATTTGTGTTATAAGAACACTCAAACATTCTATGTGACATAGTTTTAAACAATCTTTTAAACATAGAAACAGATTAAAATTAAACTGTCTTCCTAGCTGCTTCTATTCCTTAAATTGTAAAAGTGATTTTTTGAACATACCGAAGTCTAGTCAACAAGACAAAGCATGATAGCTTAGTAGCACTCAAAGGCATGACTTATTGTAAAAAGTAAATCTCAGTGCTGGTAAGTGTGCAGCAAAGCAGAAGTTCATATAGTGACAGTGAGCAATAGTGACAAAAGTCCTCTAAGATAATATATGACAAGAACCTTTCATCAGAAATACCTCTGCTGACCCAATAGTCTTCTGACAGTCTGTCCATCTCAGACCCAGATCTATGCACAAAGTGTTAATCATAATGGCATATAAAAGAAAAAGAGAAACAATCTTAAATTTTCAAAATCTAAAGAATTATTACATAAGTAATGGGAAGTCCATATATAGTTTGCATATCAAATAGATATTTATGTATTTATTTAAGATTTATTTATTTATTATGTATAAAGTGTTCTGCCTTCATGCCAGAAGAGGGCACCAGGTCTCATTATAGATGGTTGCAAACCACAAAGTGGATGCTGGGAATTGAACTCTGGTCCTCTGGAAGAGCGGCCAGTGCTCTTAACCTCTCAGCCATATCTCCAGCCCATTATATTGTTCTTAAAGATGTTTTAATAGTTTTAAACTGGGGGATCCTTATGATGTAATGTAACTGAAAATACTCCCAAAGAGACAAACTTATATATACACTCTGTTCCAAATTATAAAATAAAAGTGTCTGATTAGGATGGAAGGGAATGCATTAAATTGAGAAGAATAGTTATCTCTATATGGTGGAATTAAGTGATATTTCCTTTGCCTTTTTCTTCAACTTTCCAAATGCTCCAAAAAATACTATAATGATGTTAAAAATAAGGGTTTTAAGCAAACAGCAAATAACATAAATAATGGATAAAAAAAATCTGATAATGATTCAATTTAAAGAAAGAATACATGTCTAATTCCAGCTATTCATCGTCTGAAATGTAGTGAGGTATTGATTTTCAGTTTCCTGACTCTATACTATGTCATTTTGCTTCCATTGCCTATTATCGCTTAGCATCTCTTTTTCTTTTTGGATCCTTCTATATGATCAGCCTCCACTTTGGCATTCTTATTTATTTGTGTGGAGGGGGCGGTTACACAATGTACATGCATCCTGATGCACATGTGGAGGTCAGAGGACAACTTTCAAGAGTCACTTCCCTCCTTATACCATGTGTGTTCTGGGGTTTGAACTCAGGTCCTCAACCTTGGTAGCAAGCACCTTTTCTAACTGACCCATCTTGTAGGCCCCTACTATGACAGTCTAAAACTTAATTTTCTGTAAAATCTCATTGTCCTCAGTAACTTCTGCCATTAATATGCATAATTTACATACATGTAAAATTATCTTCTCTTACACAAAGGAAAAGGAAAATGCATAGCCTAGATTACCCAGTGTGTCTCCAATTGTCCTCAACTTGTAAATTTTTCTTATTATATAAAAAAGTGTTAACCTAATAATAGCATTTTGAGTAATTGAGACAGATGAAAACGAAGTAAAGGATAGTCAATATGTCACTGTAGAATAATTTTATTGGGTGGAATAAAATACTCCTGATAAATTTATTAGGCACCCTCTTCAAGAATAGACTCTCGGCCGGCTGCTCTCTGTAAAAATGAATAAACATAACAACTTAGTTGGCTCTGTACCCAGAAATTTGGCCGGAAAAGAAACCCAGTTGGAAAGAATGAACCAGATAAAGTTTTATCAGTTGAAAATATACAACAAGCTTAGTCTGCCTCTTTTAAAACAAAATTGTATAAGTTAAAATACCATCTTCTTTGAAATCTGAATTCCTTAGACTAGCCAATGGCAAAGTACTAAAATATCTGAAAGTTTCCAGACCTCACCCTCCTTCCCTTCTGCCAGGAAAACGAACCACTGTCTCTCCCTCCGGCCTCCCCTGGTGGTTCAAGTTGACTTGGGACCGTTTGCACCAAGCTCATCCCATTTTCAAAGCTGTGACTCTAGGGAAGGCAGAGACCGTGTCTGTTGCCTCAAGTTCTGACAACTATATGATTAGTGAGTAGACTGATAAAGGGCTAACATTGGAGTTTTGATGATTTCAGTGCCAATAAATAATCTAAAGATAAAGTCACTGTGTGTACAGCCTTGAACCGTGACTAACCTGAGTAACGCTTAAGCAGTTGCTTTCAGTTAGATGATAGTAAGTTAAGATCATCTTTGTAAGTGAACATCTTTAACGAACACATCTTTCTGCAAAGTTGTGAGTTAAAGTGGTGTAGTTCTTCAGAGCTCTTATAATTTTAATATAGTAACTTCTGGACGTCACAGCTTTTTAATTGCTATGATGCCCAGAATTACTAAATAACCTCTGAATCTCAAGTTTCTCAACTGAAAGATGGGAACAGTAATAATCCTATCTCACAGCTGTTACTGTGAATATCAGGTGAGGTGGTGCTTATCAAATGCTTCATCCCTGGCCAAGCCCTAGGCCCCTAAGCCAGGATCTTGTACTGGTACTCGCATCTTGACTACTGGGACTGAGAATCTGGAGAACCAGGGCTCTTACCTGACACACTCAGGAGCTGGAAGTGCAAAAGCTACTATGTTTCAGGATACTTGGAAAGCTTGTGTAAAGTGGAGACCTCTGAACCCAAAAGACATTAGTTGGTTTGCTCCAAGGTAAGACCTTGAAACTTGTCTTTGTAACATGTTCCCTCAGCAGTTCTGATCCAGATGTTCAGTAGCCAAGTTCCAGGAAACCCTGGCATCATACATAATTCCATGCCAACTTTGATCACAGATCCACTCCAGCCCTGTGACATCTTCCTCAGAATTTGCCTTGCTCATTGTTAGGTGGCCTTGCTAGAGAAACATTGCTGCCCCACCTTCCCACTCCATCCCACTAAAGACAGAAGAGAAGTATAGGGAAGACAGGGTCAATCGAGAAAACTGAGTGGCTATGGCAAATTATCAATGATTTTGTATTATTTGAACTAATGATCTGCATTAGTCCACAAGTGAGCTGACTTGAGAGGACAGCTTGGACTTTACAACAATAGTTTCCCGCATATCTGGGAAGGCTGGCTATAGGGAAGTCTGTCTCCTGTTTTTTATGGAATTGCTATCTATAGAACAGAGATGAATAAGCACAATTGAAGTGCAAAGTGTTGAACGCATGCTTCGATTTAGTCAATGCATTTGCACATTGAAGTAATTAGGGTGTATTTAAAAGCATTCTGCTTGCAATACTTTGTTCTCCATTTCCTACAAATCAAATTAGTAAGGGCTAGATTGGATTTTTACATCATTTTGAAAATATTTTCTTTTTCTTTTTTTAATTTCCTTAGTATTACATTTTTACAAAGTTCAAAACACAACCAACTGTGACTAAATTCATAAAAACAAAACAAAAAGTCCAAAGGACAAGAAAATGAAAAACAGCACCAAGTAATATGCAGTAGAGCAATGTAGATAATACCTCACAAATGTAAGTGTAATAATATACCTTATCCATGTCTGATCAATTAATAACAAATACTTAGGTTGCAAATAGCTCTTTTACATTGAGTGAGAACCTCAAATTTAATTATTCATCTCAATGCAAATAAGTATGAGAAGAAGGCCCGGTCTGCTTAGAGAAATCTAACCATCTCTTGTTTTCACTGTGCTGTATGCAACACCATGATGAGTATAGAGAAAGAGTACAGAGGGTGCTTTCCTGGCTTGCTGAAAAAGCATTCAAGCAAGATTATTTGTTTTTCAAATAAAGTTTGATTTGTGAAACCATCAAACGGTTATGAAACTGTGTAGCATAAACAAAGATGGGTAAGTTAAAGTCCCAGCTCAGTCAGAGTTATCTCTGGTAAGTTATTGTACCTCTCTGAGCCTCAGTTTTCACCCCTGAAAAGTGAGGGGGACGGTGACTGTAATTGGAGTTGTTGTGGCATGTGATACTGTATAATGCGTGCTTAAGAGGTGACAGTCGGGGGCTGGAGAGATGGCTCAGAGGTTAAGAGCACTGCTTGCTCTTCCAAAGGTCCTGAGTTCAATTCCCAGCATCCACATGGTGGCTCACAACCATCTGTAATGAGATCTGGTGCCCTCTTCTGGCCTGCAGGGATACATGCAGACAGAACACTGTATACATAATAAATAAATCTTAAAAAAAAAAAAAAAAAAAAAAAAAAAAGACCTTTTCTTAAAAAAAAAAAAAAAAAAAAAAAAAAAAGAGGTGACAGTCATTAGTTCAGTTCGGTGCTTGTCCTTTCCAGAGACTATTTACGTGGATCACAGATTGTAGGGTAAGAATTTATCAGTAGTCCTGGAGAAGGAGTAGTCGTTTGGTTGTCCTCTCTCCTCACCCCCAGATGGTTTACTTAGTTGAAAATTAAGGACCTCAAAACAATATTGAACAATATCCTTTATATTATTGAATAAGTAAGTCTCACCAATACAAGTTATTATCATATTACTTTATTGAGGGTGAACAGTACTTTGAGCTGGGTCAGATAAATGTAGTTTCTGCTATAATCTTAATGCCGTTATAGTCCAAGAAAAAGCAAAAAACAAAAGAAAAAACAAAGGAGAGAAAATAATGGAATTTTTCCCCTTAGGAAACAGAGATGGTGCCCTGTTTAAGCCTGCATCAAATATAGAAAATGTTAATTGTTTGTTGAATGAATTAGGAGAACAAAATACTAGGAAAATATCTTCATAATATAAAGAAGCCACTAAAAACCAGTATTATATGCATATGATTACAGACCACTCATAACTTGCCTGTGGACACTTAGCCCAGGTAAGATGACAGCCATCTTTACTCAGAGCTACTGGTTCTTAGTTGGAAGTAGATAAGCCAGAAGAGAAGACTGACCTTTTCCTCAGAGAGAGCCATGGAGTATCAGCTAGTAGAAACCATTGAATTTTCTAATCCCAGGGCCTCGTTTCCCAGCTGAACAAACTGAATGAAGCCAAAACACTGGGTGGCTAAGTTTGTTGGTGCTTGGTCTTGAGTTTCCTGATTCTGGTCCAGTTCATTTTAAAATGTACCATGCTACATTTATGTTCCCCAGCTGCCTGCCTCCTGGTGGCTTCCATCTGCCCACAATGGCTGTTACTCCTGTGAGCAAAGCAGTGCAAAGGAGCATCCAGCAGGATCTCTGATTAGAATCACCTCGTGTATTAGGACATTCTCCATGCAGCCCAAAAGGTTACAACAAAGAGATGTTTCCACTCTTAAATTCAGAATTTCTCATTAAACATTAAAGAATATTGGGTTATCATTAATAGTTAACAACTGATACAAGTTACTGCAGGTCCTTTCCCAGTGAGTAGTAGATGGAATTAGAGGGATGGAGAACAAAGAACATTTATCATTTGAAGAAAAACTGAAAGGAGAGCTCTATTCTTGGGACCTTACACCAGGGAAAGCAAGGACAGGTGGGATGTGGCAGTGGGGGCCAGAGGCTGGGGCAAGTGCCCTGAGGACCTGTACCTTAGAAAAGCAGGGAGGACAAGAAATAAACAAGTAGGAGGGGTGGGAACGGTGGTGTACTACAAGGAGACAGCCATTTGGTCTTCGGCGTATTCTTTTCTGTCTTTGTAACTCCTTTGCTCAGTGGAGAAGTTTTGTGCTCACATTGTCGGGCCCTGTTATAATATTACTACTGTTGAGTTATTTCAAGAATTCCTTGAATCAACTACTAATGACATCCGTGAGAAGAGAAATGCAGTGTTTGGTAGGTAAACATCTTCCCTCCCACCCAAAGAGTTGGGGGAGGTGGGGTAGCGTTGATGGGCTGTTGATGGTAGGAACTGGCACACCAGGGATTTTTATAAGCGACTTTCCCATGCGCCACTGAATCTGTGCCTTAGACTTTACTTGTATACCAGCTGTGCATGCAAAATCTCATAATTATTCTTACTGTATTAAGCATTTTATAGCAATTTTAGCTCTAAAATGCTATGCAATAGTTTTTATGCAAGTGTACCAGACATGTAAGCTGTTCCAATGAAAACATTTCCTTTCTTTTAGACACATGGTTTTAGGTTTCCAAACTTAGCTTTTTGCATTGATGGAAGAATCTTTAAGACAGACACCAGGTTTTTTCTTTTTCTTGTCTCTTCTGGGGGGCTGCAGTGGGATGCGGGGTGGGGGTGGGGGGACAGTTGGATTGTCTTGCACATATTTTCTTCCTTCAAACAGCCTCATCAGAAAAGGAGCATTTCACTGATTATGTAATGCTGGTGTTACAGTGTTGTTGTGAGGTGCTAGCTGTTCCACAGCCTGCCCTGTCTGTGGAGAAAAGCACCAGAGAGGAAGCTAGAATGATCTCCGCATCCTTCCAGGATGCAGTGGCAAACAGACAGGGAGGGCTTGGGCTTAACCTCTCTGCAGAAGGCTGAGCCCTTTAACACTGCTGAGCATGCTGCTGAGCCCTGCAGTGGCAAGTGTTGGGCCTGAGCCCAAAGCTGGGATGGAGTTTGAACCTTTGGCATTCTGGCCCAGGGCCAAGTCCTATCAATGGAACCCCACTGACACCTTTAGTTATTCTTCCTAGATTAGGATAGTAATTTACTTGTCTCTTTGATTTTAAGTGTCTGGTTTTGTTTCCAGATGCCTCCCAGCTCATCTGTATTCCAGGGGTTTCAAAAGACTTTAACCTCATTGGTTCTTTACTTTGTCAGTTCTATTTGGTGAACACGGGAGGGATATAGAGATTAGAGAGGGAAAGGGAGGGCTGTGTGCGTGTGTGTGTGTGTGTGTGTGTGTGTGTGTGTGTGTGTGTGTGTGTGATGTAAGGCATGTGGAGGAAGGCTTGGTGAGGCTGCAGGAATAAATGAAAGGCATATTCACTTTCAGCATATCAGCTATTATACCAGAGCAAGTCAGGGTGTTTAAGAGGTGATGTGTAGGACAGTGTAGTGAAAATGCTGTTTGACAGATTCATGCAGAAAAGCCCTCTAACCAGCAGTAATCTCAGTCTTTCTGAAATGATTGCAAAATAGGAAAGAGATGGAGAAACCACAGAAATTTTATCCTAATGCCAATAAGGTAACAGCACTTGGATTTTAGCATGCAGTAGTCAGAAAAGGCATCTATACATGGGTGTCATTTCATGTTTACAAGGGCCTGTCTAGCACTGTTTATTGATTTTATTGCAGTTTTTCCCCAGGACCCTGTAGATAGATAATTGCTGGAAATGTCCATCATTATCACAACAACAAATGCAACCATTGCACTAAGAAAAAGATGCACATAGGTCCCTGCGAGCCAGCATCCAATGGCAAGGAGGGGAGTCACACGATAACATGTGCAGCTATAACTCCAGGCAAACACACACACTCAACACCCTGTGTAGCATTGCACTGAGAAAATACACACAGCCCCCTGTGCAGCCATCACACATCAGGAAAACACACACACGACACCCCTCTGCAACCATCACACCAGGCAAAAGCAGAGACATAAAATGCTAAGTCAATAGGAATGAACAGCTCATAAAAGCCTACTGGAATAGATCACATCACAGCCAGGTACATCTGTTCTCAGCACTAACCATTATCGTTAGCTTAAAATGCTTAAAATCACTGCGCATCCTCAGGTCTAGGGACAGATTATTCCAAGAAGATTCTGCTAAATAGATTTGGCAATGCAGTGAAGGGGACCTCTACTACATTAAAGTGATGCATTTTGCATCTCAAAGGCTGTCAACTGTATTTAGAGGGATTGTGTGATTGAAGAACGATACTCTAGGACAGGATAGCAATTTTTCTGGCCCTTCTAAATCTGAAGGTGATTTTTTACCCCAAGTTGAGCTAAGTGTGCATTGAATTGGGTAGCTCTCAAACTGGGAGGTGGCTAATAAAAGCAGAATTGAAACTAGCTTTCAAGTTGTGCTGTAAAGGAAGCCACTGCATCCTGTTTTAAGCTGGAACTCTCAGGTGGAATGTCCTATGAAAAGTCTTCATAAGGTCAGACTTCAAGCCATCAACCAGAGCTAAATAAGTAGTAACTACTGTCCTTGCTTCACAGGACTGCATGCCCCTCAGGGGGAATAAAGGAACTACCTACTTCTTCTTTTGCCAGTGCCTTCTCTTTATCCTCTTGCCTTGGTCTGTGATGTTATCCAAGCCGTGTGACACAAGGGTCACCACACAGCAAGGGAACCGCTGCATGTCCTGAAGACTAGCCCAAAAGAACTGGGAGGAAGGGTTTCAGGTTTGCAGTTGTGTATTTCAATCATGGTAGCGTTTCATGTTTCAACGGAGTAAGTTTCTACTGAGAAGTTTCAAACTAGCTTGTTAAGAATGATTTACACCATAATTCTAGGAAAAACAAATGTGAGTGACTGAGATTTGAAAGGAAAGAGTAGAGGGAAGTGCCAGACCAAACAAATCCTAAGTAAATAGGGTGGCTTTGCAGGGGTGGCAGTGGGAGTTTTGCTTGTTTCCTTACTTTGAAAAACAAAAGTAAAAATGGATTCTTGGTAATCACATCTCTTACCTGTCGAGAACCAAGCAAAGGATGGCAATTGCTTCATTGGCTCCATGCAAGAGCAGATTTCCAGGAAAGACAGGTGTTTCCCTAAATTCACATGACAACATCTTAATGAGAATGAACAGAACTGAAAATGAGAACTAAGAATTCTACTTTTATTCTTTTTCCAAATGTGGCAGAAAGGGTTTTGTTAGGGTAAGAGATAAGCATTTTCCATAAAACAATGCCCCAGTGACATGAGGTAATTACATGGTGACTGGGACACACCGCATGGTTTACTGGTGAAATTGCATGATACCTACGTGATGCCTATGGTAACACTAGTTACCACTACCGCATTATCTCCTGAGAACTATGTAATTAGTGTGTGTCATCAAAGCACCCTAAACGTATGCCTGTTCCAGCTACTCTGGTAGAAAAAAAATAAACTTTTTTGCAAAAGGAAAAAAAGCTAATGAAGAAAGTTGCCAAGAACAGATATTTTGTAATCTGTGCTAAATCTCTGCTGGAAAACATGAACAGTAACGAAGCTGAGAAGACAGTAAAAGAAATTCGGGGCAAGGTGCCAGACGCCCAGACGGAAGGAGAATGTGGACCAAAAGATTGCGACAATCGGGTAATTATGGTTTATGAATCTCAGCTTTAATCTGTAGTTCAGTGAGTCCTGATTAAATATCTGTTAAACACAATTAAAGTTTGTTTTTGTATTTCACCGTCTTGATCAGAATAATTAGAGACTGCGTGTTTCATGTCAAAAGTAGCAAGAGGAATTTTAGTGAATGAACATCGTTTTTAAAAGCCATTTGTAGCACCAGCTGTTGGCATTATTTTATATTTTAGTGTTATCAGCATAAAGATGGCCCTCTGGATGCTGAACGGTTTCCAGCAGGACAAGGATGGTGTGCAGTTATGATGGGCCTGTGCTGATGAAGCATGCCTGCTTTAGGGCTTGTGTTCTCTGCAAACAATGCAGGGGAGAAGGAAGCCAGAGAAGGGGTCAGGTAAGAGGACAGAGGAGGCAAGCAAGGCACCATGCAGGGGAACTTGTCCTGGTGAGGTCGTTTGCATCAGCAGCCCCAGTCTAGGGGCTTGTTAAGATAGCTGTATATTGTGGCTGAAGGAAAGAAAGACTCAAGAAAGGTATGTTGGAAAAATACTGGGACTCTCTCCTGCCCTTGGCTAGAGATATTGAGTCTAGCTCCTAGAGTTGGTAGAGGAAGGTTCAGAAAGCACTTACCCTATTAATTCTTTGTGAGGAAAACTGTGAATTCTGCAAGAAGACCACGTTTAAATACAAATAAGATTAGCTTAAACTAAGTAAAAGAGGGCTATACAAACCAAAGTAAAAGTAAGATTCCCATGTTCTTGTGCCAATAGACAGGCCAGTGAGTTATAAGTTACTATCTCTTTAAATACTTGGAGGGCACGTTAAAATATCTGTGTAGCTTTCCATGGTATGAACTTAAAGAAATGATAAGATATTATCCACTTTGTATTTTAGATTTGGGTACCTAGAATATTTTCATTTCTGTTGAAGATTAATGGCCTCCAAAGAGATGTATACCCTATTCTTAAGAACCTATGAATATGTTGTCTGACATGACTAAGGGACATTGTGGAGATATGCTTAAAGGTTTGAAAATTATCTCAGATTATTTGGGTAAGCCTAACATAGTCACAGAGGTCTTTAAAATAAAAAGAGTGAGGCACAAGGGTCACATCCAAGAGAGGTAGGGGTCAAGAAGGATGTGCTGCCAGTTTTGAAGATGCAGAAAAGAGCCTCGAGCCAAAGAATATAGGCAGTCTTTAGAACCTGAAAAGTCAAAGAATATAGACAGCCTTTGGAATGTGGAAAGTCAAAGGAAGTGATTCTCCCCAGGGAGAATCTCCTCCAGCAAGAATAAGGGCTTGCTGACATGATCATGATTTCAAGACTTCTGACCTCCAGTGTGGTGACAAATTTGTTTTGGGGATTTGGGGGTGTTATTGGTTGTGTATTTTTTATTTATTTTATTTGTGATGTTGAGGATGGAACACAACGCCCTGTGCAGGCTAGGCAAGTGCTTTATCAATGAGCTGCATATACAACCCAACAAATCTGTATTTTTAAGACATTAAGTTTGTGATATTTTGTTGTAGTGGCAAGAAGAAACTAATACAGTCTCATGAACCTGCTTTATATACTTGAAATATCTTTTAAAATTGTCTGGTTAAAAGTATAACTTGTTATGAGAAAAACAACAAACCTCTGAATTTACCCTGCTAGAGACCATTTCCAGGCTTTCTTTGTGGCATCATTTGGAGATAGTGCCTTTGATAATAATCAAGAAAATTTGTACAGTTGAGTCAAGGGCAAGTTTGGCCCCATCCCTCTACCACAATGTAGCAGATGTACTATCCTCTCAAGAAGAACTAAGAATAATTTTCAATGGCGTTGTTTATAGAGATTCCTACGCTCTTCTAATTAATGATTTCTGTTGATCATCTGATGAAAACAGTTGACCCTCTCCTAAAAGAGTGAGTCACATCCTCAAACCCACATACCCTTGGGTTTCAATTAATTATAAATGGTTTACAATTGTTAGCCACAAAAACACTAGAAAAATGACTAGACTTGTAGGATTTGAAACCAGAATTATGTAAGATTTATTTAACATGAGAACTTAGATCAGCCATTAATATGCACTGAGGTCCTAGCTTTTAATTACTAAAATAAGCACTTTTGATGCTAATGTATCAGAAAGCACCTTTATCTTTTAAAGCTTTTAAAGGTGTGTTTGAAGACCCATGAGGGCAAAGGTATTACTGTTGTCCTTGGTTCACATCATTTAGTCATTCATTCATTCATCAAGTATTTGTTGAGCCCTGACTATTCTATTATAGACAATGGGAATGTGTTAGTGAGCAGGACTCTCAGGTCTTCTTTCCTTCTGGAACATTCTAATTAGAGAAGATAGGTAATATGTACAGCCTGAAGAGTGAAATGAAGAAAATAAAAGTGTAGACTAACAGAGATGGCACATAGAGAGATATCACTCAGGTGATGGTTGAATCATGCCAGAAATAGCTATATGAAGGGGAACTATTTCAGAAAAAAACTGAAAGTAGAAAATACAGATTCAAATAAGCCAGGCATGTGAGTTATGAAAGGTCACTGAATGAGAAGTAAGTTAGCAATGTGGTCAGAGAGGAGTCAGCCAGCAGAGTATGCAGGTGTCTTGGGAGGAATTTTGAATTTTATTCTAGTTGTAATGGGCAGTCATTGATTTATGTAAGAGAATCGGGTTTTCATACTTAAAGAAAACATTGTAGTTGTTATGTAGAGATCAGGGAATAGAGAGCCAGTCCCAACTAATAGTTTGGGTTTTGTTGTTTCTGTTCACTTGTTTGTTATGTCTTATTTTCTTTTTTAAGTTAAAGCTAAAGATACCAAGCCATCTCATGGAAGTGTAGTATGTTGCCTTGTGGAAAATTGGGTTTCTTAGTTTAAGCAGAAAAGCAAAACTGGTTTATGAAGGGTAGTTTGGTCATGTGAAGGTTTGTGTTTGGGCCTTTAAATGTTCTTCCTGAAAGGAGAAGGGAGTGTGTGCATGGTCCACTGATGTTTCCAATGAAGCTGTGCTATTTTGGGCGGGGGGGAGGTGGGTGGGTGGGTTGTTAAAATAACTGAGAAATCCACTGGGAATCCAAAATCTCAATAGGTGAGGGAATTACTGAGCCTGTGGGCCCATTTTGCTAAGGCTCACTACAAGACTGCCTCTGTTTCTTGAAAACTGGCCAAAATAACAAGTCATTTAGACTATTTTTCTTTCATTTTAAGACACAGATTTCAATGCCCCCTTCCTTCACTAACCCTCAAAGTAGTTCACAGGAAAGATCACTTAAGTGAATGGTGGGAATGTACAATGTAATTTGAATAACCATCAGGAACGGAAGGAATTCTGTTGTGTTCACAGTTGTTTCCCAGTAGAATTAAAAGATGTTTAAGTCTAGGGTTAGGTATTACTTCAATATTTTGGGTCCTTTATGAGTTACTAATATTGCTTGAAAAAGGTCAGTTCAGTTTGTCTTTGTCAGCTCACCAAAATACTTTAATAAGAGGAAAATCATAATAAATACATCCAGGAATAATGACTTGTGTGTAACTGGTGATTTATTACTAATTAAAGAACAACTTATTTTTACTAGTAAACTAAAAAAATCACATTAAACATTTCTCAGTGATAATTCATAAATAATACATGTTGGCAAAATATGCAATTCTATATGGCAATATAGGTAGATGATCATTCAAGAGAAAAACGACTTGGAGCCTTTTCGAAAGGGCATTCCTGAGATTTCATGTTACCATGGCAGGGTTGGTATGAAGAGATGAGAAGCTTCGTTATAGCTAAGAGTAAATGACTTAAAGTGACATTGGATTTCATTGTCAGAGTGTCTATTACCTTGTAAACTCTACTTCCAGGGAAACATGAGCAAAGCAGTGCACTGTCATGGATTAGCCTTATTCTGCAGATCAAAACCATTAGCTTCTATATGAAAAGTACTCTGCAAGTACCTAATACATTTGGCTTAATTTAAAGGAAGGGTTAACAACTGGTTGTTGGGTGGATATCAAAGTTGGAAAACCTTCTAATAGAATTCCCAACCCTCCAGATTCCCTAGGTTCTTCTGCGGTTTAAAACACTCATCCTTCCTCGGGAGAGCAGAGTATAAATTATCCTACCTAAAGTTCAAGAATGACTATTCCCACATGTATCATATCAAAGCTGAGAAGAGAATACAAGAACTCTTTAAAAACAGTACACTTCAAACTAGTTCATCTGAAAATTCCTAATAAAACTGGTGGTTAATCTCCCCCAATTTGTCTATATCTTTAGGTAATAAAAGTGTCTAAATCATAATGCATTCTTTCAGAGAGTATTATCAGGTGATTTAATATCTCTCTGCTCAAAGACACAATGTCTCATTGTATCCAGCCCTGAATTGGATTGACATTTCTAGCTGACACTTTACATCAAAGGTCATTTTGCTCAGTTTCACTATCTGATATTTCATATTGTCTTCTAGAACATTCCTAATGCTCAGAAAGATTTCTTCCTCCTCACCAGCGTACCGGAGCTTCCAATTTCATTATCTCATTGGTGTGTTTCATTAATTATTAGGATCTATCCAATTATGAGGTTTTTATTCCCAGGAAAGTGTCTAGTCTCATCATTAAAGATATAAATAATCAGAATATTATGAACACTAAACTAAAGCTAAGTTGGGCACAACCCTGAACTGACAAAGGCATAGGCCATTTCTAAATGGAAAAGGCTTTCCTAACCATAATAATCTCATAAGGGTCATTCAATAGTAAATTTAGTTGAAATGAAATGAATCACTTTAAAACATTCTTATTCCCTTTATTTGTATATCAGGTTGAAAGACAATTTCCACAGCAGAACTAACATCTGTTTAGATACCATGTCCTAGAAAGTATTTTTTAGTTTCACTATGGTTTGTATTATCACTACAGCCTTAAAAAAAGAGAAGCATTAAAAAATGTAATTAATGGAGTAACAGAATTTGCAAAAAAAAAAAATAGGCTTAGTCATTGCATGTTTAATATTATCCAGTTATTTCAAAAACAAATTAAAAATCATTAGAAAATAACTGTAAAAATATGAAATCTAGGAAGATGACACCATTGCTAGAAGTTCTGAGAGAGACTTGGTGGTGTTTGGGCAAAATTTGAATAATCTACGAAGTGCAAGGCGTCCTATGTTGAGGATATTTGACAATAAATGAGATTGGGGAAGATTTAAAAGCAAAGATCAAAACTGATTAAATAAATGCTTGAAAATTGTTAGTCTATGCCACACTCTATCCTATCTTGTAGAAACTAAATGTGAACAAAACTGATGATGAAGAGAGGCTACAGGAGAGAAATAAGTAGTTACCATTCCACTGCGTGTTATTCTCATCTCTTTATATGTGCTTATATTGGATGTGGGATATTGTTGCCTTCCATTGATAGGATTTAAAAAAGAATAGGGAATGAGAGGCAGCAATACCTATACTATCTTCAATCTAACTTTGAACAACTGTGGTCCAGCTTCCAGTTTGAAGCTGCTTGAATCCTTCTCACCGACAGATCCAAATGTAATGCTAACATGTTTGGGACAATGAAAGTCAGCAGGGTCTGTGGCTGCCTAACCTAGGCTTTATTGTGAGCTGGATAAACAGCCACTTGTAATTTAGTCAGTAAGTACAGGTCTTTCATGATGGGCATGCCCACCCCACTGAAAACCGATCTGTTTCCATGCTTGGCAGTGGCATTCACAAATCCCCTACAGAGCATTATCCCATGCCTGAGGGTCATTACTCTTCCACAGAAGCACTGACAGTTGTAATGAATGGTGGTACCTGGGAAGAGAAGTGTTTGGATATTTAAACAGATTACACTTTCCTTTTAGAGCAAGAGACATTAGATCACATTTTCAACTGTCTATGTATATGGACAGTGAGGATTGTGGTCAGGGCAATTCACATGTGAGCTTGCAAGATCCAGATGTTGCAGGCATAAATCCTGTGGGGAAAACAGACTGGGTTTTGTTCCTTGTCATGGTATTGTGTGTGCTGCAAGGCAATTGGTGATAGCCATGCATAAATGCTGAGATGTGAGGATGTCAACGGGCATGAGATTCTGTCCATCACCATTATCTACAACGGGACTTATTACCTGCCGGCCAGTAAACACCCTGTTCATACCATCTGCAATGAATTAAAAAGTGACTAGAAGAATCAGGATCAGTTTGGGTTGCACTGTTATTGTCAAGTTCATTTTCTTCTCTCGAGGCCCTTTAGTTATGTGAGAGATTTTAGGTGGAAATATGCAATGATACATTGTACAGGAATAGCTTTCAGTGGCAGATCTGATAATTACTAGGTTTTTGTCTAGGAAATTACAAATATAATTTAAGTAAAAAATATATTTACATTTTATTTACTTATTTATTTGCAGTGTGTGTGTATGTGTGTGTGTGTGTGTGTGTGTGTGTGTGTGTGTGTGCGTGTGTGTGTGATATGACAAGGATGGATGGGAGCCTTTTCTCTTTTCATTGTATGGGTCCCAAGGATCCAACTCAGGTCACCAGGCTTGACAACAGTCATCTTTAGCCACTGCACCATCTTGCTGGTCCACAGCGACTTCTTAAATAATATGAGAAAATACAGACCTTTATCAATTCCGCTTTTTCTGTTCTTCCTTCTCTCTAGTTTTTTATAAGCTGGAACTAGAAACTAATATTTGTTTCTTTTAAATTGATGCTGACAACAGTGAGAAATATTTCATAAGAATATGTATTTCAACATAAACTCTGAGGCAAAGCTGCCACTGGCTCCTGAGAGGGCCTGGTGACTAGTTTCTGGTCTACTTGTGCACTGGTTGTTTTAGCAAGTACAAACTCCTCATCCTTCAGGAGGGCTCTTTATAACTGCTTCTACATGAAACGGTTATTGGAGTGTTAAAAAGATACAGAGGTCTGTTGGTACTACTTAATTAATCTATATAAGCCAATTGGCTGTCCGTCCAGATTACACATCCTGTTGTAGATACTCCAGGGAAATGATCAAATAGAGATGTGTGTACAAAGCACACGAGGAAGAGCAGAAAGGTTTGCCTTTCCTTCATATGCATCACCTCTTACCAGCAGAACCTCCTTCTTTCCTCTTCCCTTTCCTTCATCAGACATTCCATCAACGTGGAAGTAACTCTCAGTCTTCCTTTGAAGATAGAGGTTCTTGGTGTGCCCATAGTGCTGCTCTGAGCAAAGAGACCAATTGTGAAATGAGAATATTGAAGGTATGCCCTTCTAAATCTATTCTTGTGTATGCAGTGGGATTTCACTCTCCGAAATGCAGCTCATCCTCCACCCAAATTGCCCTTGTGGGTAGCAGCAGAGGAAGGAGATTATATATTACTTCATCTCCTTACAGAGAAAGGACATGTGCTGAGGGAAAGCTTGGCTTCTTTTAATGATTTCAGGCATCCCTTGTCTTTAATACTTCACTAAAGTGGTCCTTGGCTGGCTTTAGAAAGACACTCTAGTGAGAGAGGAAGAAATAGAATAATGAAAATGATGGTTTCATCTGTAAAGGCTCTCTAACCAAAAAGGATAAACTGACTGTGACCCCCATCCTCAAATGCTAGTGACGCCGACAAAGACAGAAGCACACCTGAAGCTGTCACTCCCTCAGTATTTCCTGGGGAACTGATCCAGTAGTGCTGTAGTTTACCAGGAGATACCAGCGTCTGTGTCACAAGCTCATCTCTCTGTTTCTAATGGGAAAGACATAACCCTTTGGGGAGGTGTTTTGGAGGACATGCTCGATGCGGGAATAAAAAAGATGAATCATCACACTGTGTGAACAGGGAAGCTATTTTGCAGAACTTCCCAAGGGAGTGAATGAACTACATTCTCCTTCCTCTTCTCATCTATCCAATCCTGCACTTGCACATTTATTAATTTTACCAGGACAAATGTATTGCTGATGGCATTATGGCACCTAAGAAGTATAGACCTTCCTTCTTTCAAATGTAATCATGTTTTATTTCTAAGCACCCCCCCCAAAAAAAAAAAAAAAATGCCCACAAAAGTCGTAGTCACAACTTTCTGGTTTACAAATCATAAGTCTCCACCTTGGTCTGAGTAGACAAGCAGTGAGGACCATGGAGGAGTCCTTGACCATCTTGCCTAGCTGTATCTGACTCTACCAACCTCCAGAAGTTGTGCTGTTTGCTTTGGTTTTTGCTTTTATGACAAGTGTAAATTAAATTGCTTAGTGTAGATACCAATGGCCACACAGGAACATATTTGGGAGGAGTCGCAAAATTCATAACAGGAGTAAACCATAAATATCTCATTTAGATATGTGTGTTTCAGAGAAAAAACTCAATGTTATAATCTCTCATTAATTTGAGGCTATTAAGAAACAAATCTAGGAAGATTTAGTGAGTCCTTGTAATTTGCCTATTATAGTGATTATGAAGTAGGATTGGTTGATGAATGACTGAAGGAAGAAAAAAATAGGAAAAGTCATGCAAAAAGTTTTCAAAAGGTACTGTTGTCTAGTTCTTTTTACACTGTTTCTAAGTCATTAATGTTATTTTTAAGAATTTCCAGAGAACTTTGAACAGAGACAAATAATAAGGAATACAGTAAAGCTGTGAGGTCACGATGCCTGGATATCTAGAAACACTTCGTTTTTAGTTGAAGATACGGTTATTTTTAGATTTAAAGGTGTTCCTAAACAATAAATGTTTGGGAGCTTTATTTCCTTGAAGACCATATGGTCAAGTTTACAGAAATGTCTAGGTCACAGTCAGGGTACATCTATTCATAGCTGCACATCTCCTCACATGTTTTCTGACTTGAGGAGCTGTGTCTTAAAAGTGAGGCACATAATTTTATTGACTACTACATGATAATTGGCAACTTCTACAACTGTTGTAAAAATAGAAACTGAAATATTATCCTTGTTCATGAAAGCATGTTTATCTGGATATGCCAGTTTAAATGTTTAAATTACATTTATTTGTTTATTCTGTGTATTTGCACATGTATGTGTATGCCATGTCCCAGGGATCAAATTCAGGTCGGCAGGCTTTGTGGGAAGTACCTTTTTATCCATGGAGCAAACTCACCACACCTGAAATTGCAATTTTGATCAACAATCTTTTCTTCCAGACAGTTTTCTTATCTGTATCTGTATCTTCATTTTCATCTGTCAAATAAGGTCTTCCTTATAGGCATCTCCTTTATGAAGCCCTGGCTCTTCACCTGTCCCATGAAAGGAAAGACATCAGTTCCTCCTCCAAGTGGCCTCACCACTAAGTGCCTTCATGCACTTCTTTTATGAAACTTGAAGCTAAGTTCATATTACTGTAGCTTTGTCTAATCCCTCTGATATGTGATATGGATGAACTCTCTAAAAGTAACTACTTTGATAATGTTTCTTAGTATCCAGTAGGTACTCAATAAGCACAGGGACCAAACCTGATGCTCTTTTGTTGTGAACAGGAATGCTGTTTCTGACTTTCCTGTATTACTTACAAAAAAAATGGCAGACTGGTAAATAAAAAGACACTGCTCTATTCAAAGTTAGAAAGACAATCAGTGTAATTTTTAAATCTTGTGAATCTATAAACCTCTTTGTTTCAGATACTGAAGTATCTTCCACTGCAAAATCTCTTTCTCTTTAAGAATTATTTGAGGTTTTTTTTGTTTTCAAAGGATAGCTCATAAATTATTACCATTAAAGGGAAGAATAAATTCAGAAACTTAAAAAAAAATAAAGAAGTTGGGATGAGACCAGAAAAGAAGAAATCAGAACTTTTTCCCTGTGTAGTGAATGAAGCATCTAAAGGCACATCAACACAAAATATTGTCCACAGAGCTAGAATGTGTTCATTTGTTGACCTATTGTCCTCAAGACTTCCTCTAGAAATGAAGAGGAAATATCACTGAAGAATGGCAGTCTTGTCTAGCATCATGGTTACTCAAAACGCTATACAAATCAGCTTGCATTTTGGACTTGCCTTTATCCCTAGAAAACGTGGGTCCATTTGGTTAATGTATATATTATATTCAAGTCATCATGGAAACTATGAAAAATTATGACAACACTGATAGAATATACTGAGGAAATACTGTGATCACATAAGAAATAGAGGTTCAAATGTGATAAGAAAGGAAAAGGAGAATAACAGAAGAGAGAGTTATCAGAAGGAAACTGATAAAGTACAGCCTAAAGGCAACATAGTATAGTTAGAGTGGTTGGGGGCAACTCCTCAAGCCAGGGTAACATTTGGTATGAAGTGAATTTGGACAGGGTTGCCAAAAATAGACAATCACTACAAACAAAAATAAAATTGTTTTGAGAGGTCAGCTTGTAACTCATTGTGAAATAAATCCTGCCTACAACTTTCTGGGAAAGAGTATTTCTTATAGTACTGATTTCACACATGGGTAGAGGGGAGAGAAAAGTCTCAAAGGCTATTCGTAAATTGTCTGTGTCCTAACCTGGACAACATTCAGTGTGAAAGTCAAAGTTTTCTTTACAAAAAGCAAATAACTCAGTAATGGAGAATGAACTATACTGTTTAGATTGGAAATAGGAGGAGCCATTGTGGGCCTGCTAGCATCATGCTGAAAACATTTAACAGCAGGGATACATAGTGAACATTTAAAAACATTTTGCCATTTATTTGCTATCTAAGAAGTAGACATGGAAATATAGGACTGGTAGGATCTTCACATGCAAATACCCCATTCTCCTATGTCATGCACCAAAAAATAGCACTAAACCTATTGCAAAGAAAGTATATAATCATAATTAACACATAAGATGGCTTGCTTAAGAAAAGGTCTCATTTACAGTGACAAGGACTACTGAATGGGACTATATAAAAATAAAAACAAAAATACTACTTAGCAGAATAGATGTCATGTCTAGTGAAATGTCATAAAGGATTTCATTTCCTTGAGCTAAGAGGAGCATCTGCCATTAATAAAATAGCTATAGAATTGTCATATTTCATATTTTCTCAGTAGCCAAAGGTCAGAAATAAATATAGTAATACCTTGGTATATGAAGTGTTTTGTTTATTTTTTTTCTATAACCTCTGTGAAAAAATTATTTTTTTATCCATTGTTTCTTCACTTCACAGAAGGTTTTAGGCCTTGCACATCAAATAGACTGCTGTATCAGTTTTTATCCCTTGACTTTGCTTTTTATTAATATATGCAAAACACCCCAGCCATATTTTTAAACTTGATATATTTTAATGTCTTTGCAGATGAACTTATTTCTAAGACTAAGTGATCTCTGAACTCTTTCTTCTTAGATGTGAGTGATACAGCTGGACAGTAAGATGGTGTGACAGATCTGGTTTGAGTCTGTTTCCACAGATTTTCATTTTACCTCAAATAAGGACCAACAGGGACCATGCCATTGGGTTCCTTCATGGTACTGGTGCAAAATAAGTATGTTTTCCTTTCTTCTCTCACTCTTAAACATGAAGGAATCCAAAATATAACTGTGGTTCAAATACAACATCCCTAAGGCCGAAATCTGGGTGAAGCATAGAATATGCATGTGCACATGTGCCTCTTCTAGGGAACACTGAGGACTCCAATTAAGGTGTACCTGTACAGCAACTAACACACTGTAACTCAAAGCATTTTAGTCATCGGCTTCATCCAAATGCAGAAATGCTATTTAAGAAAAAAATATGCAAGTACACTAAGAGAAATCCCTGATTTTCAGTCATATTGAGAAGGCACATCTGTCACTAATGAAAGCACTACTGTGTCAGTGGCCTACGAATTACAAACAACAAAACCAACATGAAAAATGAAATTAAAAAAATGTAGTAAAGTTTTAAAGTGTTTTCCATTTGGTAATAGAACTTTTTTTAATGTTTCCTTATTGTAAACCTTATACATGGTCTTATTGTACACCATAGACAGAAAAGACAAGAATACATATCTAATAAAGAATTGAGTAAGTGAATAAAATGCAGGCTTTATGTAACACAGCAAAAGCCCATTCCTGTCGGGTGGTGGTGGCTCACGCCTTTAATCCCAGCACTCAGGAGGCAGAGCCAGAGTTCGAGGCCAGCCTGGTCTACGGAGCAAGATCCAGGAAGGGCAACAGAAACCCTGTCTCGAAAAACAAAAAAAAAAAAAAAACCAAAAAAAAGGGCTCATTCCTACATTACACACACACACACACACACACACACACACACACACACACAACACACACACTGTTTAAAGCATCTTCTACTCTGGATATCTATTCCCTTTTCTAATTCTTGTCTATGGTACACTTCCTCTGGTTGCAGCACTATGACTATTTTAGAATTCTTTCTTCCATTTGTCTCTCATTTCCTTTCAGCCGACTGCTAAGTTCTGACCAGTTCTCTCCAACAATATCTCTTTGATTGGTCTTTTCTCTTTCTTTCAAAGTGGGTCTTGAAAAGAGTAGCCCTTATCAGCTTTCCAGACAACTAGAAATAGGCTACTCTTCCCTGAGGCTGTTCTCACAGACCTCTGTTTTCAAGGATGTAGTATAATTGTTCCTGCCCATCATTCCCACTGTTCTTTTCTTGGTGTTGGTTGTTGTTGAATCTTTTCTCTGGTTTTCAATTCAAGTTCCTCATCTGTCTGATTACTTCTCAACTACCCTGGGTTTCTCTTACTCCATTTCAAAGTCTCCATCAGTGCTTGTTTTCCCTACAAAGGAGTGAATGGGGCCTTAGTGAATAAATCTCGGTGACCTCTGGGAATCAATTGAGTTGGTTCCTCAGACGGCTCTGTCTACCTGTAGTTATGCTCTGCTCTTGACTGCCACACTTTGGAAGCATTAGCCAAGTCAATTGGCTTGCCTTTTTCTGTGCTTGGGAGGCTATTGCTCCACTCTGTAAACTCTTCACCGCTATAAATTAACTCCATTAAAGATATTTTTCTTATCCTATTCCCTATGCTGACTTATTGCATACTCTCTATATCCATTTGTGTTTTGATCTTCGTTAAGCAGCTTAGCCAGGGTAGGTGTCCTGTTTCCTTCACTCAAAGCAAGAATTGTAAACATCTTCAGAGATCAAAGGTTATCGCTTAGGTATGGTGATGAATTATCCAGTGTTTCTTTACGAAATGTTCGCTTACTTGTCTGGGATTCAATGGCCACTGGATTCTCTGCCCTTCATTTTTAAAATGACAGTTGAATGTTATAAAGGGACTCATTGTGTCTGTAGTCTATGAATACAGAGCAGGATATTAGAATGTTGGAGGAACAGGTGAAGCACTCAGGACTCATATTTGATGTTGACTGGGAGGTCTTAAACATGCAAAGAAAGTAACATACATTGCCTGAACAAGCAAGAAATTTCAGACAATGAACCTTGTTCACCATTCAATGGAGGAAGGTGGCTTTTTTGGTTGTTTTGTTCTGTCAACCCAATACAAACTAGAGTTAACTGGAAAGAGGAACCTTAATTGAGAAAACACCTCCATAACATTGGCCTGTAGGCATACCTGTTGGGGCATTTTTTAAATTGATTGGGAGGATCTGGCCCATTGTAGATGGTGCCACCTTGGACAGGTGGTCTTAAGGTGATTAAGAAAACAACCTGAGAGAACTCAAGAAAACAAGTCATGAGGATCAATTAGTAAGCACAATTTTACCATGATCTCTGCTTCAGTTCCTGCCTTCAGGTTGCTGCCTTTAGTTCCTGCCTTGACTTCTTTCAGTGATGGAGTGGGACCTGAATGGAAGCTGCAATCAACCCTTTCCTCCTTAAGTTGCTTTTGGTCATGCTGTTTTATCACAGCTATAGAAACCCTAACTAAGACAGTTGCCCAATATTGTTACAAAATACAAGTGAGTTTATCTTGAAATGAGTGGCTGCACCTCACATGGGCTAGAGCCTGAAGATGTAAGTACACAACACAAACTAGTACAACTAAATTAGCTGCCCGAGATTGACCTGAGAAACAAACATATGGGCCCACCACCTTACATGTGCAATATATTCCAATGTGCTCTAGCTGTGACAGACTAGTGTTTGAGAATTATCAATAAATCTGTAAGAGAGGAAGAGACCCAAAAGATATTCCCTATATTTTTAGACTGTAGAAACTCAAGGTTCCAGAGAGACAGCAATTTTGTAGCAAAATCTCCTTTCAATCTTCTTTGAGTCCACCAAATAAACTCTGATGGAAACACAGATTGCTGCAGGGGAATTAGTTTCAGGGCTAAAGAAGGCCTAGAATTAAATTTTACATCTTGTTCCAAAACATGGACTCTCTCCTTGAAAGTGTATTAAAGGCTTTCTTTTTTTTGCCATGAAGTAAAGAACCATTTTAGGAAGATGGTTTGGATTTAAGATTTGAAGAGGCCATTATTTTAACTAGAAGCTTGTTACATGTACTCTAAAGTAACTGTGAAGACCCTCTTCTTCCAGCCTGATGAGTAGAAACAGACTACTGAGAAGTCCTTATTATCCCTGCCATGGGTTATTAATGACATGAACACTCTAACTGCACCATTGCTAATCACTACCTTATTGCAAGGTAGGTTTCAGTGCCTGTTCACAAATGAGAATAGTTGATGCTTAAAGTGGTAATTGGCTCCTCCATAGTAAACAACTAGTAGTTGCTTTAGTAAACACTCTGGAGTCTTGAGTACCAAAGCCAGTCTTCTTAATCTTCATACACTGCTGCCTTCTAACTAAACAATGTGTAATGCATGTGAAAGCACTTTTACAAACTATAAAATGGAATACAAATAGTACTTTATGTGGGAGACAGCAAGTCTTGGGAAGGGCAATTTTCAAATCACCTTGAAGAAATAATGGCTTTTACCCCACACACCCTAAAGGCTGTAATAGCTCTTTTAGTTCTATGCAAAATATGCATTATTCTTCTATGGTATCCAGAAGCAGAGAGTTTTATTCTTATTTGACTAGGCTAGCCAGGAGCACAAATACTCAAAAGTAGGTTTTCCTCTTCTTCATATCCAGGGATGTATATCAGCAATGCCATACCAAGGAGAAAGAAGAGATGTGAGCAGAATTGGTATATCTCAATATATGCATCAAATTCATGAGCCATTTCATTTTAGTTTTCTGACAGGGTTTCTTCATGACCACCATATGAAATAAGTAGTCATTCTTCTGAATTTATTGGTAGAGTAAAATTAGTTCCTAGATATACTGTCTTCCATATTTTGGTATTAAGTAGTAACAGAATGAATGAGGGAGTCAATGTTGAGATGCTTCTCATAGCTGAGTTGTGGCACCCTTCACATTAGAGAGTCGGTTGTAAACAGCACTACAGGTAATGTTTTTGGCCTTTGGTGAGGAGCCTTTTTTTTTAAATCACTATTTTTATTGGTTTGTTTTAGTAATTTAAAAAATGACTCTAGTTGACAAATTTTGGCGTTTCAGAGAGAAGGTAATAATTTGTCAACAAACTCCAAATGATTTAAATAAAACACTGTTTCCTAAGTTTTGAATGAAATGAGATCACTCTTCTAAATTTTATTAATCTCTATAACCAAATTCACTAAGCCCAACTCCAGGTGCTCTTTCCCTAAGGATAAAAGGAGGAAAAGTGTTGTTGATACTGTGCGACCAGAAGTGGGGGCCCTTGTTCCATGCCCATCGAGCACAGTACCAGAAACTTAGACAGTGCTCAGCTGCTCAGCGCAGTTACTGCATGCAGTTTCTCTATCACTTGATTTTACAATGTTCCCCAGAGTAAGAAAGAAATGTTAAATGAACAGTATTTACCTATTTCTGGAAATTTTTATCATGCGTGCTCCCTCTCTGTTTTTTCAGACAAGGTTTTTCTGTGTAGCCCTGGCTGTCCTGGAACTCACTCTGTAGCCCAGGCTGGCCTTGAACTCAGAGATCCACCTGCCTCTGCCTCCTGAGTGCTGGGATTAAATGTATGCACCAACACATGGTGCATGCTTACTCTCAATGGCAATTTTTGTATAAAATCTTTAAAGAACTCAAAAGCCTTTGAGTTAAAATATTATAGAAAGAAAACTTTTCCCCCTCAGAAAATAGCCATTTGGTTGTGATTTAGAGCTGTTATGATCCTTAGTTTTCACTTGGTTTCAAAAGTATATCCTATGTTAATACATAGTAAGATAAGTTTGGAAAATAGAAGTCTTCGGTTGTAGAAAGCTGTAGTTTGGTTTTTTGTTTGTTTGTTTGTTTTGATTCATGTTGCAAAGTGCTTGTTTCCTAAGAGAACTTATACTAGCTAAAAGTTTTATCATTGTCCTACTTTGATCCCTTGTTGCTGTCATAAAATACTGACCCAACGCAACCTGGGGAGGAAAGGGTTTATTTTAGCTTCCAGCTCATCATTGGGAGAAGCCAGGCAGGAACTGAAACAGAGACCAGGGAGGAAAGCTGCTGACTGGCCTATTCCACCTGCCTTGCTCAGCTCTCTTTCTTATGAAGCGCAGGCCCACCTGCCCAGCAGTGACCCCACCCACAGTGGAGTGGGCCCTCCCCTATCTACCAGCAATCAAGAAATGGCCATACTCATCTATCTGATGGAGGAAATTCCTCAATTGAGGTTCCCTCTTTCCAGCTGACTCTAGTACGTACCATGTTAACAAAAACTAACCAGCATAAATCAACTTAGGAATTATTCAGAAACTGAAGTATCAAAAAAGGTAGGCCCGTTGTTCCAAATCACAGAAATGGTGGCTGTAGTTCTGACTTCCCTGGGTGATGTTCAGAGCGTTGGTCCAAGTGTCCCTCTATTTTCAAAGAAATCGCATCCACATAACACTGAATTAACAGAAGAAACCAATAGGACTCAGAAAAAAAAACAGCTGTGTGTATTTTTCTAGAGGTCAGATGTATGAGGTTTGTTTGTTTCTGGTTATATTGTCAGCTGTAATTCATACTTTCTATATGACTCTTTCTACCATTCCCTTATCACTTGGCAGTATTGTGCGATTCCCAGGAACAATTCCTGACTATGAACTTGCAAGGAATGTGCCTTAAATGACCTATTAGACAGAATTAGTACTTGCATCTTTGGAAGAGAGTTTGGCTATTTTTCTGAGTGGATCTGATTCAGCCAAGCCACACCAGTGCACCTCACTGCAGAGGAGAAAAACTAAGTAGGTAGAAGACATGTAACTTTTGTGTGCCAGTTTGCTGGACCGCAAGTGAGATTACTGTTACAGGCAAGCTTTCTTTTTTTTCATTCCACAGGCTAAATTAGTTGCTTTCGTATGAAAAAACTCTTCTTATTCCCCACCTGCATCCTCATTCCAGACACCCCAACACTAATTCCTCTGTGGAATGGATTCCTCCCAAGTAAGGATAATCCTGCATCAGCTGCTTACTCAACTGGTTACTTCTGGGCTCCACACCATCCATCCATAGCAGACTTTGCCATTTTTATTCATTTCTGCCAGAATACACTTAGGGGTTTTTATTATAACTATGGTTGAGGTGGCATTTTAGCTTTACACCCTTAAATTTATGATTTATAGCTTTCTTTCTAAATTGCATGTTGGACTAGAATTTCTCAAGCATATTTTCTCTTTAGACCCAAATGTTTCATAAGACTTAAGGGGAGTATTAGCCATGGTACCCAGTATTCAAGCATTCAAGCATTCATTTCACTCACCTGTTTTCAGAGTTAGCTGATGTACTTTGATGTGTCGTGTATTGAACATATGTGGCACTCAGTAATAAACCATAGACTAATGTATGCCGTATAAAAGAAAAATCCTCTTTGTACCTTCCAATAACATGAATATTAAATAGTCTGGTTTTTTCCCCAGAAACCTCCAGAGACAATCAAATGATGGTTAAATTATGGGTGTTCCTTTTCTAGTTCTGATAGTTGATACAGTATCATAAATCCAAAAGAGCTTTGGAGAACCCTTGTAACATATATTACTTCATTTAATCTTTGTAACAGCCCTACAAAGTGAGTTGTTTGGTGGCTTCCTGTTTTGTGCTTGTTTTGTTTTCCTGCTGGCATCTAGGACAGAGTACTGTTACTTTAATAAAAAGATGCAATGTGGTTAGTTAAGCAGTTTGCTAGAAGTCACCTTGGCTTACAGTAAGTGACTTTAATAAGAGTTGTGTTCCCATCTGCCGATCTACAAAGACTTTGGTTTTCTATAGGATGTACCTACAAACATAAATACATAGTCTGAGTTAATCTCTTAAGTATTGTTTTCACATGGATATCCTCTTGTGATGTGTTGCAGGAACAAGCCACTCTATCAGGGAGCACAGATTGTTTGGTCTCTTACATAAATGCCCTTTCCTTCTCTGGAGAATGGCTAGTTTTAATCAGAAGTGCAGGTTAAAGAATTTGTGGGGGAAATGGCAAATTCTTGAACAGGAATATGGTAGTCATTCAACTGGGACATAATTTAGAAGAAAAATTGTATCTCTCCATTATTGTTAATTATATTCTGTTCCAAGCAGACATCCACAGGTTCAATCCTAATCTGCTATCCTTTACATTTCCCCCAGGAATTGTAAGTCGCACATGTAAATTGCACATACAATGTAGAAAAGCATTTGGGGACTGTTGTCAAAATGAGAGGGTGGCGCCAGAAACCTTGATTTTAAATTTCATGACTCTTGTACAATTAGAAGCTCAACCTTAACATTACATTAACTTAGCTTTTTTGCATTTAATTATAGATATTGGGTTAAAGCGATGGAAGTTAATATTTTAAGCCTCCATTAATGGTTATAATCAATTTTTTGTATTTTTTTACTGTAATAATGAAAAGGGCATTTAACCTGGACAGGAATTAAATCTGGGATTCTAAAGATTAGCATTAAATCTGATAATGTATTTTCCTACTAGTCCTCAGAAGCCAGGTAATACACTGCTATATAGAGAGCTTACAGGTAACAAGAATTTGAAAATGTCCTAGGGTTCAATAGACCTCTTTGAATTGTCATGTTAGCATCGTGTTTTTAGTTTCACAGTGGGATGGATTTTAAGCAAATGAAGGTAGAGATTCAAAGATAAAAGAAATTGACATAAAAACTAACTGAATTGCTTAATTTGTGAATTTAACCCTGTATCATGATTCTTCATTAGGGATATTTGCTATACTGATTCAGTACCAAGCACAGGGGGCAAATGGGACAGAAAGGGCACTAACTATTTTGAAGATGACACTAGAAATTTGGAGGGCTCTTAATAATTAGGTACTTAAGCTCACCTAGAGGAGTGATTAGTGTGTAGAAGTGGAAGTGTGGCTCCAGGAACACAGATCTATTAGAGTGGCACAAAACATCCAGCTTTCGGCCTTCTGAGCCCCTGCAGCCTGCACGGGGATGTGGAAACACTGGCCATGCTGCTTCCTAGGCCTCCCACAAGAGCCACTCTGGTCCTCACACATGTGATCACTGTGCTCCAGATGTAGCCTGACCATGAGGAGCCTTGGGTCTGTCTCGTACCTCTGTTGCTAACATTAGTTTCAGTTTCTCTCAAATCACTCTCCTGATTTTCCCATACCTCTGCTTATGAATGAAATGCCTTCCTCCCAAATACTATGAGTATTTATAATATATTCTTTTTTTTTTTTTTTTTTGGTTTTTTCGAGACAGGGTTTCTCTGTGTAGCTTTGCGCCTTTCCTGGAACTCGCTTTGGAGACCAGGCTGGCCTCGAACTCACAGAGATCCACCTGCCTCTGCCTCCTGAGTGCTGGGATTAAAGGCGTGCACCACCACCGCCCAGCTATAATATATTCTTTAAAAGCTTGTTTGCAAGCAAAAGAAGATGAACATTCATAGCATAGTAGACATGGCAAACACATGATCGGGTCTCATTAGGGTCTACGTAAACAAAGCTGGGTGGCTCATTGTGCTGATGTAGCTATGAGTCTCAAGAAGGCTGTGAGGAACTAGATGGGTGGGTGTAATCTAATGAAGAGATAAGACAGAAAGTGATGCTAGGTAAGTAGGTGGGTTGAACGTCGCCTATGAAAAGCACCGTGCATAACTATGTAAGGGTAAGTAAACAGCAGGGATATAGCATGATGGGAAGAACCTTAGAAAGGGAGTTTGTTCTGGCCTTGCAGCTGACATGTGATTAAAGTAGTGCCCTGTGTACCTGTTTCAGTATCTACCAAACAGTTGCTGCTTATACCATAACATATGCTGAAAGTCAAAAAAGCACTGTGTGCAGGGGAGCACTTGGAAACTCCACAGTGCTCTATAAAACTCAACATTATTGCTTCTGTATCACCAAAAATGGTGGAAATTCTACCTCATTAACTGGGTAATTCAGACCAAAATTCATTTCACTAACATATGCAAGAGACTGTGGAACTAAAATGCTGATGCTTAAATTGTATGAATAATGCCTCTGACCAAAATTTTGTCAGAAAAATTGATATATTCTGGCCATGGACTAGCAGAATAATTGCAACTTTCCAAAATTATAGTCTTCTGAAGCTAGGAGAGAGAAACTTAAAACTGGAAAGAGCCTGGACACTCGTACATTAAGAAATGACAGAATGAAAAAGGAGATTGTGCTTTTCAAATGTCAAAATTTAAAATGCTAATAAAATCCAATAAACAGAGTATTTACCATGGCTATGACAACTGGCAAAGGTTAACTTGGGCAAGGACTAGAAAGCGTTAAAGGTACAGAGGGACAGCCGTTCATGAGGACACCAGCACAGGATGAGCCTCCATCTCTGGCATGTGCTCAAGTCATGAGGCAGCTTCTTTAAGACTTCATGGACTGTAATGATTGTTTAGAGGAGATTTGCTGAACACACATAGTATTTCATAACTGTGCCTTTTCTGCATAGTAGACCTTGCTTTTGACTCGAAGTAGAAACCTGCTCTTAGGTTTAAGCAAGAGTCCCAGTTTGAAAAAGATGACAGAATGCTCAGATACAAGCAGGCCTGTCTCTACACATCTTAGACAGGAAGCAGAATATTCAAACATGTGTATCTTGCACTTAATTTAAACTGCGTGGTTGGTTACCTATCTCTCTGGCAATTCAGTATAAAGTTTTATTACTGTGAAATAGAATAGGGTAGGGATTTATGTCACACAAAAATGAATTTCCATGGATGGGAACACACATGAAATAATTTAAGTAAGCAGTATGTCAAATGAAAATTTAAGATGTTAGAGCTGGTGGTACACAGGAAAGAAGCGAAAGAGGAGGTTTGTGTGTAATAGATGATAAATATATCACAGTGGGGAAAGAGAAAGGACCACGGTTGCTCCAGGAGGTTAGTACTAATGTTGAAGAATGTGGAAAACACTGAAGACTGATTTTAAGGCTAAGAAACCAAAGCAGCTATTAAATATGGGCAGTTTCATTTGTATGTCAAAGAAAAATATATCACTTAAGTGTGAGCCCATAGTTCCAAAATGTTCTGTTTCATTCCTAAGTGAACAACACCCTCAAACCTGGAATCTTGAGAGATATAGCCAAAAGAGACATCTTTTAAACTCCTAATTCACAGAGGTTTCCAAAGGGTCATCCATGAGCTCCTTTTGCCTCACAAGACTCCTTTCCTTCCCTTGATCCCTTTGGTTTCAAATAGTGAAGATTAGGATGTAAAACATTTGTTTCAATTGTGAAAGAATGGATGTAAGAGCAACCTCCCTTACAACCAGTGTTATGGTTCTGTACAGACTGGTAATGGAACTGTGGCATTATTTATAGAAGGGGATGAAAATCTTTTTTATTCGATTCTATACTTCGGGCCTTTCTTTACATATACCTGTGTAAGAAATTCAGAATAGTAATGTTTGACATAGAGTTTAAGAATCCTATTTTTAATTTGCCTTCCACTTCCATAGTCCTTAAGTTTAAACCAAAAATCTCAAAAGCATTGTAAAACTACTATAGGGTTTTAATTAGCTAGTTTCAATAAGAGACACAGCAGAGGAGAGGGAGAGTGTAATTGTCCTACTGTGCTGTCTATCGCTATGATAGAACACTGTGACCAAAGCAACTTGGGGAAGAAAGGGTTTGTTTGACTTCCATGTCCTGATCATAGTCCATCATTGAGGGAAGCCAAAGCAGGAACTCAAGCACAGACCAGGAAGGAATGCTGCTTAGTGGCTTGTTCTCCATGGCTCCCTCAGCTTGCTTTGCTATACAACCCAGATCCACCTGCCCAGGAGTGGTACCACCCACAGTAGGCTGGGCCCTCCCATATCAATCATTAATCAAGAAAATGTTCCACACTCACCTACAGACCAGTCTGATTGGAGCATTTTCTCAGTTGAGGGCCCTTTTCCCAGATGACCACAGTTTGTGTTGAGTTGATGAGAAAACAAAACAAAATAAAACCTACCCCTAACCAGCACAGTAATGTGCTTAGAAGTAATTAGAAATAATACCTCTAAGTTGATGTCATACTCTGAAAAAAGAAAACACAGGGAAGAAGAAGAAATGTGCCCTGGAAGGGCAGAAATTCTCTTGCTTTGGGACTTGAGCTTAAGGTGACTGCCATGTGCTCAGGGTGTCCAGACTACCCAGGATACCACAGGTCATCCAGAGCTCAAGCTCTACAACACGGTCTGGCTAGAGATGGAGAGTCAGCAGTTACCTTTGAACACATGGTGGGTCCTGATAATGGGTGAGATGACTCAAGTAGAAGTTTAAGGGGAAAATCCCAGGGAATATACTAGAACATTCCAATACTTGGGAAATAGAGAGGATAGAGGAGCCAAAGAAATGATGAGGAAGGATCTGAGAAAGACAGAGATAGAGAGAAAGAGAAGGAGAGAGAATGAGGCACCATTATTAAGGAAAGAAAGGTTAACTGTCTCGGGCACAGCACTGGTAAGATTAACGAAAACTGAAACTCGACATACCCAGCTCTGGCACAGAGAAGCCAATGCTGACACAGCGTGCCCAACGCACACTGCTCTGCTTGAGGTCACAGTGTGGAGCTGTAATCCCATAGGTGGTGGGCGCTCCATGTGAGTAAAAACTTGTTGATTTTTCTTTATATGTTTTAAGTTGTGTGTGTGTGTGTGTGTGTGTGTGTGTGTGTGTGTGTGTGTGTGTGTGTGTGTAGTATGGGCATGTGCATGTGGGTGCAGGGGCCCAAGGGATCCAGAAGCCTTGAGCTGGAGTTACAGAAGGTTATGTGTGGGTGCTAGAAATCAAATTTGGGTCCTCTGCAAAAGCAGCTTATCCTTTAAGACTAGCTGTTAGGAAGACAATGCACAAAATATATTAGAGAGCTTTGGTAGGCACAGTATATTTCAAAACCAAAAGTAAATGTAAAAAAATATATTATCCTCTCCCTACATAGAGTAAGTCAAAAAGGTGTGACACTCTTTAATCAAAACTATTTTTATTGCCTGTAATTTCCAAACCAACTATGTTCTATTTTGAATTCATTGAAATAACTATAGAATTTGGAGAGAATGAGTAAAAATAAATTTATTGTACACAAAGCTCTTTCATATAAGTAAAAAAAATCAACACATGATGGAAAACATTGTGAGACTTAAATGGTCTCTTGGAAGAGAACCAGTGTGTCTGGTTTAGGGGGGTTCTTACTTTAGGTAATATTAGATTCTGTAATATATAAACCTGCAGGGCTTAATGGATTAACATAATAGAAGTTTCTGTTTTGCTCATGTAAAAACTTACCATGGATTCAGTTTGGCAGAGACATACCTTCTAGGGTCACCTTGAGTGTCACATTCAGAAAACTAGAAAGGAAAAAAAAAAAAAGAGACCGTCTTCTGGGCGAGAGTCAAAGCAGTGTGTATCACTCCACCAGTATTCCATCGGCCAGGATGTGGTCACAAGGCTCTGTTTCCATAGAAGGCTGGGGAAAAGAGTTTAGCTGCATGCCTAAGAGGAAAGGTAAAATATCTTTTGAATAAGTAGTCAACATCTGCCTAAGGGCCAGTGTAGCTCGAATTTCTAAAGGTCTTATAATAAAAAGCTCAGAACCAGATATTGGTAAATGCTGAAAGATCAGAGAGACAAAGGAGCAAGCCACTGCCACGTCTCACCTCACCAACTCCATGAGTCCTCTGACTGAAGGCCTCCGAGTCCTCACCCGAAAGGCTCCAGCCGAAAAAGCCTCCAGCTGAAAGGGACACTCTGCAGAAAAGCCTTTAGTTCCTGTCTCCTCACACCTTCTAGACCTTTCTCCACCCAGGCACCACTTCCTGGGATTTAAGGCGTGTGTGCTTCCCAGTACTGGGATTAAAGGTGTGTGCCACCACTGCCTGGCTGTTTTCTCTCCTAGACTGAGTCAATCTCATGTAGTACAAGGTGGCTTTGAACTCACTGAGATCCAGATGGATCTCTGCCCCCCCCCCCCCGAGTGCTAGGATTAAAGATGTGTGCCACCACTGCCTGGCCTCTATGTTTAATCTAGTAGCTTGTTCTGTTCTCTGATCTTCAGGTAAGTTTTATTAGGGTACACAATGTATCAGCACAGGCCAGAGCTCTTGGGAAGGATTTGGGACTGCAGACAATAAAGTACAGAAGGTGTTGCAGAGTGGAAAGGGAGCAGTGAAGGAGAAGTCCACTCCAGCACCCACCCCCTTAGGTAGACATAGTGCTGTAGGGCCATGCTAGCTTTCGTATAAGCTCCTGGGCCACAGTGCTCTCTCCTCTGAGAATACCACCCAGTTTCAGAGAAAAGGGAATCTGCCATGCATAGCAGTTTACTTAACTGGATATTAAGTTTATTAAAGCATAGAAGAATCATGGTTTTCACCTTAAAACACTCATTTCAGAGGTGAGGTGCCCGTGGAGGTCAAGACCTCTGGGTTTCACACAATGAGTCACTGTCAAAACTAGAACAAACCCAGGCCTCTCCGCTTCTATTCAGTGCTTTCTGTGATCAAAGTACAGGTTGGCAGCTTTTACAATTATATAGAAATAACCATGGAATTTCATCATGTTTGGACCAAATTAGTTTGGACTTATTTTAATTCCTGCCTTCAAACTAATAGAAATCATTCAGTGCTTGTATGAAATTTCTTCCAAGGGTATAAATAAATAGAAGGCATACTTATTCTCGGGGGGACACATCATGTATTCTATTCTGAAGAGCAGCATATATGCCTTCTTTTTTGTGTGGTGTCTCATGTCAACATTTAATGTTCACAAACAAGGATAGATGAAATCAACATCTTACTGTTATTCTTTTACCTAAATTTTAAAAGAAAAGAGAACAAAAGGTGAATGACAAGTGAGTTACATGGCTATAATTGAGTCTGTGTAACTTTTATTATTATAAGATTTTAATTGGCATGGATGCCTAAATGTATATCAAAATGCATGTCACAGCTTTTGTATAAAAATAAATTTGACTTTAGAACACATTTTCTTTAGTGAGAATAATAAATTATCTTGGAGATTATAAGTCTCCACTTTAAAAAAATCATAAGGTCAGTTTTTAATTAAAAGATAAAGAAAAGTACTCAGTGTCCAAGTAGTTAAAATCAGGATGATGTAAACAACAGCAAACCAAGTTCACAGGGAAAGACTCAATCCATCTTGAGAATAATTGGCCCAAGGACAGCTTCCTTTAGAGACTGAGAAGAGCCGCTTTGAGGAGTCTCACATCACAGTGTAAGAAAATGCACTATCTACGACAAAGAAGTTCTTCTAAATGTACTCATTTCATTCTAATAGTGAGTTGTAATTATTTTCTTTTATTTAGTAATAGGTCTCTTGTATGCAGTCATTCTCTTTTCTAAAATGACTAACAAGAAGACTAGGTGGTCAGCCTCCATTATATGAAAGAAACATACATAATACTGAATTAGAGCCATGTGTAAATGACATGTATGTTCCTGAATAAAGTGCAGGGTATGCAGCCCCCCACAGCTGTCAGTCTTGTACGTCTGTTGTTCATGAGGCAGGTTAGGCGACTACTGTTTACATCCTTGAGACTATGACACGATACTGATTGCAAAGCCCAGTAAAACATGAAGAAAACCCAGCTCCAAGAACGCCGCCTCCTAATGGAGATCTAAAGATCTAGCTGTTTCTGGTTGAGTGTATGATGGCAGTATTCTACAACCCTAAATCCAAAGGGCCTTCGTCACTTCTGTGCTGAGAAGCAGTGTGGAATTACCCTTTGCATTGGCTTATTATAAACCAGTGCTGGCTGGGTTGAGGCCAGAAACTTTACCCACCCCATGCACTGCCTGCCCTCCTCTGAGGCTCCCATCAGATTTTTGGACCTGCCATCTAGTGGCCACTGCAGAAACAGGATTATCATAACATTTTGGACTTCACTTGAAAAGAATTTAAATGGGGCTCATCTGCAGAGTCTCAGGGACTCCCTTCACCCTTTAAGCATAGTCCCCTCCTCCTTCATTAAGCACACTGTCGTTTTCATACAGCAGCTTCAGTCAGACCATTTGTTATATGCACAAGAAAAACAGATTTTTCATGCAAAATGATACACTTCCCACCTGGAATAGAAAAGGAGAAAAAGAACGTCTTCCATTATTTAGAAAGTGCTGGAGTGGGAAAGGGAAGTGGGGAGGGGGAAGGGAATGTGGAAGAGCAGGCTGGTCCTCTGTCAAGTAGCTCTTCTTATGAGACTAATTCTTACAAACTGTGCACCCAACAGAGTAAACCTCTTACTCGCTGCTTTTCTCTGATCCCCTACATAGCTGTAATGCTCTGCTTGTTTTCCCCGTCCTGTAAACCACATAGGCATCTGATATTGTACATAGTGTTGGCAAAGGAACAATTTGCAAGTGAATTAAGCAGGTAATTATTAGAATATAGGTCCTTGGAAGTATGTGTTACTGTAACAAAACCCGGTAAGAGGTTAGTTTTGTTTCATTGTTTCTATTGTGGTTCCTAGTTGTTAGTTTTCTTTTTTTCCAGGGATTTATGAATAGAATGGAGAAATGCACAGTGGGCTATCATTATTATTTATTATTTGTCAAAGGAACAAGTATACAGATCAAAGGCCAGTTTGTGAACTATTCCAGGCAGTCCACAGGGCCTCCTGCACCACACTTCAGCAGGTCCTTGTAAATGTGAGACAGAGTGAAGACAGATGGGTGGATGGTACTTATTCAGTGTCTTAAATATAGAACTCGGTTGTACAGGTGCATCTTCAGATGTTATTTGAAAGAAGAGACAGAATATCTTGGCATTGTGTCATTTATTCATAAATATTATAAATTTTATATTATTTGAGAAACTCTTCTAAATATACAAGGAGGTTTAAAAGAAGGTGTGAACACTGATTGATTTCCTCAAGTAAGACAAGGAGCAAATTGAGAAGTGGTGACTGATAAGAAGAGAAAGAGAGAAAGAAAAACCAGGCCAATGCCAAAGCCAGGAAAAATAAACGCCAAGAAGATACATAAAGTTTGACAGACAGGAAATTGTACATTAAAAATAAATAGAAACTAAAACCAAGGGGGAAGATGATCTTGGCAACTATGTTCTTAATATGCTAAAATCGCCAAGAGAATCCAGGAGCAACAGTAGCATGAACAACAATTTAATAAGGAAATTGCAATGCCAGGAATTCTGCATGGCAAACAGAGGACTTGGTTCTGGGCTTGAAAAAGATATTGATATAGCAGGAAGATTGCTCCAATTTGTGTAAGACGGGGAGAAAGGCAATAAAGGGGTAGAATTTGTCAGAATGTTGAAGACACACTGGAAGGAGGCTGACAGAAAAGCCACAGTGCGTTTGTTTGGTTTGGTTTTTTAACATCTGTAATCCACCGACATTGTACGCAGTTCTTACTGGTTGTACCATAAATATGAAACCATATCTCTGAGCTAAAACAATAAAAATATTTTCAAGATTAAAGAGAAGATTAACAAACCTGAAGCAGCTAGGAATCAGAGGCAGTAAATATTAGGGACTGCCACACTTTGGAATCTGGAGAGGTAGACGGAGCTCACCTACAGTAGGGCTGGGAAAGCTATGCTTGAAGAACTGGTGTGTAGGAATCAGACAACATTAATTTGATGAAACTCATCGAGATAGAAATTAGTAAGCTGGGGCTGGGGTGACAGTCGAGTGGCATGGATGCTGTGGATGGAAGAGTACAGCCTTGTGGTAAAGTGAGGCTGTTGTGTAAGCCTAAGAAAATACTGGCTTCTCAGTACATTGTGGGCCATTCATTTTTGGAGTATTTAATGAGAGCATTTTGTATTCCACCCTGCTAATGGAACCTATATTCCAATAAGAGAAAATAGAAACTAGCCTCCCCAAAAGAAAAGCCACAACTCCATGGGCAAGATTCACTTCAGATAGCCAGCAAACACAGCCAGGTGGGACAGTAGAGAGAGTGATGGACCACTCAGACGGGGAGACCAAGGGAATACTTGAAAATGGGATCGATGGAAGAAAGGACAGAGTGGATGTTTATAGCTGCAGACTCTGAGGAATTAGTTTGCAGACACCAGAAAGTTGGGAAGTTAGATGCAGAGTTGAGGAGGGTTACAGAAGCTCAGGTTCCCATCAGCCCTTGTTGTTATAGTTGTCTACTAACACTTAGCCTCACTAATCCAGTAAGTTTCTTGATCTCTTGATCTGCCCTCCACCCTACTCCAGCTACTCATTGCTATGGCTGTAATTTTGACATTTTAATTACTAATAATTACAACTGCCCATAATCTCAATTACAGGCATCCACTCTCCAATTACTACCTAACATCTTCATAACCCAATCTCTCTGTTAGCCCTATTACAACAATTTCTGAAGCCCATAGGACCCTCTAATTTATTAATTTTGTCCACAGACTCTCATATCCTCACTTTATTACATAGTTTAGATGCCAAGTGCTATGCACCTCACACACACCCTCTACTCTTATCACTCTGTGCTTTTCACTGTAGAGATCATAACCAGCTAGCTGCCCTGATCCAAACCTGCATGCCAACTGACTGTTGCTGGAGTCAAAAGCAAGCACACTGACCACTCTCCCTTAAATTTCATGATAACTGCAAGAGGCCTTTGGTGCAGCACACAGCAGCTTTCCCACGTTTCTGTAAGAATAGTTCATATCTTTCCCTTTCTCCAACTTCCAGCACCTCCTTCCTCATCTGTACTGCCAGCTGATGCCTTCCTTTCTCCCTCACTGAGAAAAGAAAAAAGCAGTCAAAAAGGAACTTTACATACACATGCTCGCTCAAAAAGCCCACTGCTTTTTGTCCCTGCAGCTGTAGACAAGCTGTGCGCCCCTGCCTCGGTGTCCTCCCTGGGTGTTAAACCCGTCCTCCCATACTCCTGACTAATGTTTCTGAAAAGGCTTGCTTCTTTTGTGTGCTTTATCCGTCGTCTTCTCACTACTAAATAACTCTTGTCATCATACAAACGTCTCGGAATACCTCTCACCCTAAACATTCTCTTGGCACCCACCCTCGCTGACAGCTTATTGTCTGCTTAGTGTCAGACAGTTCCCAGGAACGTCTGAGGTCACCGTGGACTCTCCAATACTGTTCTTTCATTTTCCCTTGACCTTCCTCCTATTGGCTTTTTCACCAATGAGAGTAATGAAGCTGGCCATGCTGAGGTCCCAGTGACTTCCATGTAGCTCAACTCAGGGACCAAGTGACGTCTCCTCTGTCCTCATCTCAGCCTGTTTAACCCACCTCATTCCTTCTCCACAGAAACATGTCCTACACTTGGCTCTCAGCTCATTCACACACTCCTGACTTCTCCCGCTTCACAGGCCACTCTTGCTCAATCTCTTTCACTGGGTGTATTCTTGTATCTCCATGATGGCAATATCAAAGGGTCTTAGGACTCTGAGCTACTTCCTTCCTTCCTTTTTCTTCAGTCACTCCCTTAATATTCATACTGGCTTCAGTTCTAGCGTGTGTCTCTAGTCCCAACTGTGTTCCTCCTTAACATTTCTGCTGCATGTCTGATGAGCATCTCAAACTTATGTACTAGGAATACATATTTTATCCAACAAAGATGCAGTCTTACCATCTTGGTAAACAGTATCTCCATCCTTATAGTTGCTCAAATTGAAAATTATATTTCTCTGTCAGCCCTTTCTCTTACAAATCCAACCAATAAGCAAACCCTGCATTTTACTTTGTGAATGCCTCCAAATCCTTACTTCCTGCTTCTGGCCTTGGCAGACACAGGCTACTGTGTAAAGGAAGCTGCTCAGCAGCACTGTGCACTGTAACCACGCTTGGGTCATGTCGGTTCTCTGCTCAGAACTCTCTGTGGTGGGAAGCTTACCTCACTTGAAAGAAAAGGCCAGATGAATACAGACCTCCACACGACACTCTCCATTCAGTTCCCCATCCTCTCTGCTCTCAGCCAGGGCCAGGGCCTTCTCCCCCTTCTCCAGCCTCCCAAGCATGTTTGCAGTGCAGGTCCTTTGCACTTGATTTTCTTGCTGCCTCAAATTTTTCCCTGAATAAAGCTTGTTTGAGCATCATTAGGTTCTTACTGACTCTCCCTTCAAAGCAAAGCCTTACACAGCCTGCAAAATGCAGCCAAACTCTTTCCACTCACGCCATAACTGCCACGAGTCAAACGACTGGCATTTGTTCCTGGAAGCCCACCATTTGCTTCATAGTACTCACCCCTTTAAACGTGTGTTTGAGTCACAAATTGATGTTCACTTATAACGGACTGTAAGGCCCATCATCATGAGGCTTTTTGTTTTGTTTGTTTCGATTTTGGTCTGGTTTTTACTCCAAGGCTTCTCCTGCACCTAGAAGTATGCCACCGCACGGGGTGCTCAGTAAATATTTTTAGATGAATTGTAGGAAAGGGTAAGACTTTCTTGCACTGAGTTGAAAGGAATTTTTATTAAATGCAAAACATAATATTGTGGTCTGGGCCCCATGATTCCCCATGGCAAAATTTTGAGATTCTTCAAAATTAATTTTGAAAATAAGAGCAGTTACTACGCAGGTTTATCCAGAACATTTGATAGGCTACTATTTCTCTTCAGTGCCCAAAAGAGCACCATCCAAAGCATTTCTTTTCTTTTTCATTCAATAAACATTTGTCAGGGAATATGGACACTCTAGACAAGTCGTGCCATGTGTAAAGACTCAGACACGTAAGAGAACATAATATGATGGATGGCATTGCAGCAAGTGGCAGCCAATGCTAGCCTGAGCTGATGCGGAATAGAGCTGTGAGAGGTGACATCTGAGAAACGTGAGGCCAGAATGCAGAAACATAGCTGTTAGTGACACAACACACTGTCTACCTTTACCACTGTGGAGATTATTTATAAGATTAGAAAAGAGTAGAACTCCAACACACAGGAGAGCATGGCTGGGAATTTCCCTAAGAAGTCATAGACTTAGAACCTCTCGTTGTCAAGTGACTGTCAAAACAGCCAATATGTTCATTGGTGCCCCTCCTGCCTCTGACTAATGGTTGAAATAGTTTGAGGTTCCAGATTTTCTGCCTACTAAGTAACTTCATTCATAGTGAAAGCATATTTCTTCTTACTTTATACAAAGAAAAATTTTAAGAAATGGATTCATATTCATAAAAGGTAAAGGTATAAAGGAAATTAGGCTTATAAAATTTCTAAGTTTAAAAAGTTAATATTGGTTTTTAAACCCAATTAAAAGTCTTTTAGTTATTTAAAAATTGCATTAGATTTTTATGTCTATATGAGGTGGTAATTATTTGAGGGGTGATTGAAAAGCAACAGATAAGGGATATCAGTTGGGCAAGTGGGTGAATAGTTAATGCTGTTTACTCCTATGGGGAACAAAGGAGAGAAAAAGTTTGGAGAATATTAATTAACTTCAGACATGTAGAATTTAGGATGCTTTTGAGATATCCAATTGTATTTCCTCCTACATTAGATATAAAAATGTTATTGTTCAAGAGAAGACCTAAGGCAGAAGACCTAGGGCCCAAGATGCAGATTTGAAAAGCATTTCCAAGACAGGGAGAAATGAATGTCCAATGGGTAGTGGACGTATTATTTTGAAGTGTTATAAAACATTACAAGACCCAGACATCAAAAAACTTGTCTGATACTTTTCTCCCAATTAGCTCTCACCTATTGTGACACAAAATACATCCTAGATTTAGTTTTTCTTTCTATTTATAAACTTCAGAAACTTGATACCTGACCTCTTATATTCCAAACATGCCTTGATTTCGGTAGTAGTTACATATATCAAAATTGTATGGACAATAAAATTCTATGCATGAAACCCTCAATGTTTTTGAAACTGTGGCATGAGTCTGTTTACATATGAACAATGCCCACATCACTTATCTATTCTACTTTCAGATTTCTTTTCTGTGGTGCACCATATCCATTGGCTATAATTTCAAACCATGGGGATATTAAGGGGGACCTCCGTCTTAAGCATTGGAAAGAAAGAGATCTTTATTCTATTTCTTTCCACCCTCAGGGAAGGAAACAGCCACTAAGAAATTGAGTAATTCCCAGGCCAGGTGCACATTTTTAATCCCAACACTCAAGAGGCAGAGGCAAGTGGGATCTATGTGAGTTTGAGATTCACCTGTCTTTATAGCAAATTACAAGCTAGCCAGGGCTATAGAGTGGGGCCCTTGTCTCAAAAACAAAACAAATAAAAACCAAAGTTGTCATATGGTATTTCTGTTGTCACTCCTATACCTTTTGAGTGTGTGTTCTGCCCCCCATATTTGACATTTTCCAGAGGTAGCTAATGAGAGGGACACTCATAGTAGTTTTCTCCTAGTTGTAATCTCTGTTGTTTCTATGTCCTAGAATCTGTGATCATCTGGGAATTCTCTCTGACATACTTCTCTCTTAGAAGTCTCCCCCCTCCCTTTTTTTCTGGTGTCTTATCTGTATATCTTTAAAAACTTCTTTTAAAAAAAATGAGCCTTCCCTACCAGTTACAGTGCTGTACTCTTAATATATTCAGTCTCTATGGTAACTGGATTACAGGCCACAACACCATGATCACTGGAGCTACCCTCATAGTGGGGAGACTGGCACATGCCCTGCCCTGGCACCACACATGTTTCTCCATTGGATTGGAAATCAGCACTAACATTTGGATATGCTGGGCAAGCAAGACAGCAGAGGACATGCTCTAAATCCAATCTCTCTAAGGATGCAATATTGGGATTTGATGGAATGTGAGGTATTATCTATCATGATAAAAGATATTATCTATCATGATTGGTGTGCCAATCCTGACAAGACATCATTAAATGAGATTGAGGAGGAAGTTCCTTTTACTAGTGTCTGGACAGTCTAATTTTACTGAAGTTAGGAAGTATTCTTTGGTAAGCCCAGAGAAATTAGCAATATTCTGTAAAGAATTATTCACTGGTATTTTAGATACACTCTTTCACGTGCATTCCCCGATAAGTACATATTGATCTAGTAGGGGCAAAAGGCAACTCTGATTTTTTTTTCCAAGCATGTCTTAGTGTGGGATCAGTTCTGTTGGGTTAGGAAAGGAATGAAGAAAAGCAGTGTGGCCCATCTGGAGCGCTTCTTCCAGGACAGTTTCCTTCCATACACAGACAGGGCAGAACAGACTGCAGTATACAACACAGTAGAAACAAGGGTCCAAAGCAGGGCTTGATAGCCTTGGCCCAGCTGATATTTAGAGTTAGCTAGATCTGTGGTATGCAGTGTAAGATGCTTGGCAGCATTCCTGGGTCAGTAGCAACTCCTTGAACTTTGACAACTAAAAATGCATCTGTCCCCTAATGAGGACAAAAATAGCACCAGACTGAGAACACTGTCCTAAAGCAAGATGAAACTCCAGTAAGAAATGAGATGCGGAATCCTTTAAAAACCCAGAATATTGGTTTAACTCGTCATTCAGGAGGTGTTTTGAGGGTTAGGAGAGAGCTTGAGTTCAGATCCCCAGCATTCATGTAAAACTGGGCTCAAGTACGCACATCTGTAACCCTAGAGCCAAGAAGCTAGAAGAGGGTAATGGAGACAAATGGGTTCCTGGAGCTCATTGGCTGGCCAGTGTAGGCAGATTTTTCTGTCCCACAAGCCAGCTCCAAATAACCACACAGAGATTTCTTATTAATTATGAAAGCTCAGCCAATAGTTTAGGCTTGTAACTATTCCCAGTGTTCTCTCTGCCCCCCCCAATCCTGCCTAGCTATTGACCTTTTAGCTTTTTATTAAACCAGTCACAGTGACATATCTTCACACAGTGTAAAGTAATATTCCACAGCAGGCCAACCTAGCTTGGGGTTCAATGAGAGACCACCTCTCATGCAGAGTAACTGAAGAAAATACTAGCATTTACCTCTGGCTTCCTAATAGGCACACATGCACACACCCATGTAAATACATAAAGTACACACACACACACACAGAGAGAGAGAGAGAGAGAGAGAGAGAGAGAGAGAGAGAGAGAGAGAGAGAGAGAGAGACTGTTATTGAACACCTGCTGTCTACCAGGCCTTCTTGTACTTTATCAGAAATATAGCTGTAAGGACTAATCTTATGGAATGTATGTTCTGGAAGATGTGTGTCCCATGTTTCCAAACAGTAAGATCCCTTTCTCTCGAAACAGCCTAACAGTAAATGCTTCCAGCCAACTAAGGGCCAAGGGAAGAAAACACAAGTTCATATTTGAAGATTCTTTTCAGTTTATGAACCTCAAAATGGCTTTGGGTTTAAAGTGAAACTTGGCAAGTAATTAATTCATATGTTTTAGTTTATAAAGTGTTTTGATCATTTTGGGGTGTTTTCAAAATAAGTGGTGAGATTAGGGCTTTATTCCCCTTCTATTTTTGGTCCTTTTCCTTTGGAAAGTCCTTCACTTTTGATTAGATTCAGTGCTCTTAGAATATTTGAAAAATGCCTTCAAGTATTTGAAATGTGTGTACGTGGGTGAATGGAGATGAGGAAGGAAAAAACCCAAGACCTCATGATCTTAGCTTGAATAATTAATGCACACCCTATCCCCACAGAAGGGTTCAGGCACCACTTCCTCAAGGATCTATTCTAAAGAACTGATGGTCGATCCCTGAACCCAGGTATCTTCCTAGCACCCTTCCTGTATTCTTAGCAGGGTCATAGGGAAATAATTGTGACACTCCCTGCTCATGTTTTTCCAATACAATGTAAATACTGTAAGGACCAGCGCCAAGTCTGCCCTGAGTACAATCCAGTCATCTGCAGTACACAGGAATTGCTTCATGTATGTTGAGTAGCTCACTGACTAATGGAGAAACCAGCTGTTGAGGAACCCTGCCTATGCATTTCTAACCTGTGCATTCACTAGCACTTACTCAACCCTCAATCTGGAAATTCACTGGGCTGGTCATTATTTTAGAGACCATAGAGGTTTGCTCTATAATACCAGTAAAACTGTGTTTAATCAGAAACTCTTGAGAATAGTTAAAGTTCATTAATCTTAAGGATATTTCAGGCTTATTCAGAGATGCAAGGATGTGAGAGAAATAATAAAAATGTATGATTTAGGAATATTCTTAAGTATTGCTAATGTCCTGAGCATTTTTCAAGACTTAAAGGGTTTAGGTAATAAGGTTTATTATTGTCTGCATGAGACATAGAATAAAGTTACATGGCTTATTACAGATTTTATTACTTAGTTTCTGTTTCCTCTTATAGAATTTAAGGTCCTAGAAGATGGAGAACTTGATCTGTCAACACTTTTATCCTCTGGGCCTAGAATAGTGTGTGGCTTATCACAGTTACTCAGTAAATGTTTATTGAACGAGTAAGTGGTAGACATTCTTCCAATAGCATGTGGCTGATTGATTCCTCACTTTTTAATGAACTGCACATGCAGTAAGATAGTGAAGTTCTTATTCATTCATTCAACATTCTAGAACAGTGCCTGGTACATAGTAGACAGTAGGTATTTGATGAGTAGAGAAACTAAGTCTTCCAATCTGCTCAAGGATATTTTTTAAATATACACCCGATATATTTAAATATATACTACTTTAATATATTATATATCATATACATGTTATATTTATATTGTATATTATATAACATATGTGTATTTATATATAATCATTTGCTAAAGAAAATTTGCTAGACCAAGGTTTCAGGAAGGCTGGCTCCTCGGCTCCTATCTAGCTTTTGCCGATTTTTCTGGTCATCTTCAGTGTTCTTGCTGCAACTTGGAGAAGCATCACCCAGCCTCTTCCGCATCTCCATTTGGTCGTGTCCCTTTGCGTGTCACTGTTCAAACTCCCCTTTTAAATAAGGACGTCAGTCTTACTAAATTAGGTGCTCTCCCTGCTCTCTCTCTTCTCTCTCTGTCATAACCTCATCGCCGTCCATCTGCAGTGCTGTGTTCTCAGAGTTGCAGTCTGAAGAACTAGACAGGGAAAAGGTGTTGTTAGAAACTTCATCTGTGAATTTAAGGAAAACACATTTAAACATCAGCTTCTCAAAACGACACTTGGTTTTATGATTCTGTATAGAAACTGATTTGGTGATCTCCAATAGCGTGAACCGTGAAATTTCGTGTTTATAGATAGTAAGCAAGGGAAGTCAAAGGGGCCTGACTGTACATAGCATATTTCTTGAACACCAAAGTACCTAATATGACAAGACAATGAGTTTTGTAGGAAAAGCTGCTGAAAGATTCCAAAGGAATTTGCATATGAAACAAAGGAGTTTATTGGGAGCTTTATTTTAAAGATGTCAGAGAAGAACATAGGAGTTGCGTTAATTATTTCCCTCAATGTTGTAGCAAAAATACCTGACAGAAGCAACTTAAGGAAGGGCACATTTTGGCTCCCAGTTTGGGCATACTGTCCATCATAGCCAGGAGGGTGTGGCCGCCGACACAGTTCTGAGGCAGCTGGTCCCATTGTGCCACAGTCAGGAAACAGAGAGAAGTGAATGCTGGTGCTCAGCCTCTTTTCTCCTTCTCACCCGTCCTGGGACCCCAGCCTTTGAGATGGGGCCTCCTGCATTCTTGGTGGGTGTGTCCTCCTCAGGTAAGCCCCTCTGGAAATACCCTCACAGACGCCCACCCAGAGGCTTGTCTCTGTAGGTGATTCAAAATCCTGTTAAGCTGTCAAGAGTAGCCATCCCAAAGGTCAAAATGTATTGAATGGTAAAAATCTAAGAAGGGTGAACTGTATTGAATATAAATTACACATCAATGAACTTGACTTTAAAAAGAAAGAAATGGTAATAAAGGATGAGCTTTTGAAAAAGCAACTCATAAGCTTGTGATGCCCATTACAGCAGTTCTGATTCCCAGTTTCAGCCAAAAAACATACGTTTTTATTGCATGACAAAAAACAAAATGGGGAAGAAAGGGTCTATTTTGGCCCATCATAGCCACAGCCTTCAATCTGGTTAGGCTTCTAAAAGGCTCATCCATATCTTCCTCTGTGAAAGAGGACTGTATTGGAAAGGGAATTGATCAAAGATTGGCAAATCATCCTCCAGTTTATGACTGTCCACTGCCCAGGGCTTGATCCCAGAGATTATCTTAACAAAGTGTAGGACAGGTACAGAGCAAGTGGGAAGGGTACAGTCAGTGACAAGTGCTGTCGTTAACATAGCTCTGTGCGTCATCTGTAAGAAATGTGTGCCCTGCCCAGAGAAGACACCCACGATCTAAGAAGGTGGGCCACAGCTTGATTACAGCTTGCACTTGAAACTGAAGGAGAGTGTTTAAAAGCACACAGACTCCCATGGGATCCATGTACAAGCTAAGAGCAGAAGAGGCTGGCAAGGCCAGATAAGCCGATAAATGCCAAAGACAGAGAAATCAAAGAAGAAAGCTGTGTACACCATGTCATAGTACTTACGTAGGTCAGTCATTACAATAAAATAAGCCTTTTTCTGGTTATTAAAGAAAAAATTGATGAACTTGGCCAAAAAAATTTAATTAGAAACACAGCTAGATAGATCAAATTTTAATGGGCTGAGAAGTAAATAGGAGTTGGGAAACTTGAAGTTGGTACTGAGGAAGGAAAGGTCAAGTCCACAGAAAAAGGTGTTTCATTTATTAGTTTGTTATGATTATTGTCCTTGTTTGTGACTGAAGATGAAAGCCGCTAAAGTGTGTTGGCAGCAGTAGACAGTTGAAAAACAAAAGGAGTAAGTGCTCCTGGAGTAGGTCATCAGTGGTCTCTTCGATATTAAGGGTGAGTTCAGTGGCAAACATGAACCGTGGCCTCTGCTTCCATGGTATGGAAAGAGGCTAGGTTCACTGCCGAAAGCAAAGGGTAGCGGGTCCATCATAAGGAATGAAACCAAGTGATAAGTGAAAGTAGAGAATCCAGACAGAAACTAAGGAGGAATAAATAAAGAATTGCAAAGTAGTTCTGATTCTAAGCTTCAGCTGGAAAACATACTTTTCTGTTACTGTGATAAAATACCATGACAAAAAGCAAACTAGCAGAGAAGGGGTCTGTTTTGGCTTAGAGTTCTTGAGGTATATAGTCCATCACGGCAGAGAAGGCATAGCAACAGGAGCGTGAGGCCAGCGGGTAAGTCAGGAAGCTGACTGGTCACATTTCATCAACACATAAGAAGCAGAGAGAGAAGGCCACACTGTACAACCTCAGCCCACAATGTACCTCCCCCAACAAGGCTCTGCCTCCTGGAGGTTCTGTAACCTACCCAAACAGCGCCACCAGCTGGGCTCCCCTTCAAGTACACTAGTCTACAGAGAATGTCTCTCATTCAATCATGTCTCCAGAAATCCCAGAAGCATCAGGCTGTGTGGTTTTCTGGTTTGTGCTCAGTATCAGTCAGCAGCTTAGACGATAATGAAGAAGTACAAGATCAGGTCCGTGTGAGCTCAAGAACTAGGAAGGCACAGCTGGAAACCACAGACACAGGGACTGGAGTAGCTGGGAGGCCATTAACCCTAATGATGGAGAGGAAAAGAAAATGAAAATTCATATTTGAGAGAAAAGGGGAAACCATGAAAACCCAAAGCTGTGGTGAACAAGGAGAGTTCCTTTTATCTGAAGCCAGAGATGTCCTAGTAAGGAAGCCTATCCCTACCACACATATATTTGACATAGACCTCAGAGAAGCCACAAATATGCTGGAGGGAATAGAGCGCATCCAGAAACATAACTCTTCTCAAGGTTTCTTCCCCACTCGCCACTCTTTTGTCAGCTCTGTTGGTCAGCATTGCTTGCCTGTGACAAACTCCAGGGATAACTAGCTTTAAGACAGGAAAGGTTTGTCTTGGCTCATGATTTTGGAGGATTTTGATCCATAACCCATTGGCCTTGGACCTATGGGGGCACACAGTATCATGGTAGTCATTTGTGATGGAGAAAGCCCATTTATCTCAGAACTGGGTGCAGAAGAAAAAAAAAGAAAGGTAGAGGCTGGAGTCCCAGTATCTGCATCAAGGGCGTGCCTGTAATGCCCAAACTTCCTTCTAGCAGGCCCTGCTTCCTGAAGGTTATGCCACTTCCCAATGCACCACAGGCTAGGGACCAAGACTTTACCCATGGACTTTGGGGAGATATTCATGGTCCAAACTGTAGCATCAACCATGCTTGCCACCATTATCATAGAATGTTATCTTAAGGGAAGAGCACTGCGTATGAAAGAGAAGAAGTAAGAACCTATCATGAGAAAGGGAGTAATCTTCATGAGAGGCAGATGCAATGCTACTTTTCAGTTTCACGGCCTGTGCTTCCTCTTTCTCTGCTTCCTCATGTCTGTAGGCATCAGAGTTTTTGAATGCTTCTGCCATCTTCCCCTACCTAAGGTCCAGATAAAGAACTCCCAAAAGCTTAATATTGATTCGAGTTTTAGGGTTTTTTGAAACAGGTTCTCACTATGTAGCTCAGGCTACCCTCAAACTCATAATGTCACCAGCTCAGCCTCAGCCTCAGTATTGCCAGGATTACTGCAGGTAACATCCTACCCATCTCATCATATTAAATTTTCTCCCCAAAACAGTGGTCAAGGAAGTTAGTGGCTGGTTAAAGAATACTTTTATGTGCTTTGCAGATGACACTGTGCAGCTTATCTCTTCTGTCCTGTACATTCAGATAAACCTGTGAGTCCCTCCCTCTATGTATTTTAAGGATAGCTCTGTCCCTATGGGCCCTGTCTCCATATGTCATCCTAGCAAAGTAGCCAACCATGTTATTCACTGTGAGATACCATGCTCTAGTTATCCTGCTTGCTTGAGCGGACTGAAATGAGCATAATATGTAGGTTTAGTGATGTCCTAAAGCCTGGGAGAGTATTCCTAAGCTTTTTCTCCTGGTGCTGTTTGTATATAAGTTAAAAAGAAAATGTCTTTGGGGGAATTTCAATAGGCATTTCTAAAGAGGTCCTCCTTTGCTGCAAATATGAATCCTTGTAGAATTCCATTTTCCCTTTTTTTTTTTTTTCCTCCTCCTGATCCTGTTATAGCTCTCTCTAGCAATGCTGAAACCCAGCTGGTCTGGAGATTAATATGACCAGACATACCATGAATTTTTTAAATCTCCAAAGTCCCAGTTTCTGCTTCTTCATCAATCAAATATAGGTTATATATGTGTGTGTGCATGTGTATATGCAATACATTATCATAAGTCTCTAAATTCTTTTCTTTTGCCTCAACTCCTCTTAAATTATTCCTGTTACTTGTTCTAAATAGGTAGGAGAAAGGATGTGAGGAAAGAGAGACAAAGGGTGTGAAGCGGTAGAAGATGGAAACAGTGAGAGTGCTGGGAGGAAGGGGATCCAGTGAGAAGGTGCAAAGAGAGTAGCTGCCCACTTCCTTAGTTCCTTCCGACCACTTCCAGGTTAGCTTTGTTACCCTTTTCACCTAATGCCCTCAAATAGCTTCTTCTCACTCCTAACAGATGTTTCCTACCTGCCTCACACATGGAAATCTCCAGACTAGCATCTTAACATACTGCCCAGGCTACCAAGCACCTTGCTTATTGACTCAAAGGACTTGGACCTGTTTCTGCTGGGTCCACCAACTTTCTTGGCATGGATAGTGTTAATGACTAATGGAAGTCTGGAGAAACTTAAGCAATAATTTGTTTTTACTTCATTAACATTCAAAAAATAAACAAGTAAACTACATGTTGAATTCATTAAATTCCTCTTCCACTGTTTAAGAATATAAAAACTGCATTTTTAAAAAAGGGATTGATTGGTGTCATGTACGTATTTGTTCACTTCTGTTTATGCAAGATAATAAGAGTATTGCCATGGAGGAGGAATAATGGTATTTATAATTCCATCACTACTGTTTATGTGAGATGAAAATGTCTGAAAAGAAACTAGAGGGAACATGGATGCTCTTTATACACATTAAACTCTTCTATTGCTGTTGATAAGATATGTGAGGAGGAAAGCTAATCTAACAGTTGGGGAATAGGTAGTGTTTGTAGCATCGTGCTTATCAGTTGTGTCAGTGGCCAGGCTCAAAAAGCACTAACCAGTAATGAAGGAGCTGCCTCCTTGCAAAGAAGCCCAGGAATGTGTACTTCATTAGGTCCTGAGATCTAGATTACTTTAGGTTATGGTCCTCTGGTGAATGCTTAGATGCTTCTGTCTGGAAGAGAGGAGGTGTCATATTAGGGAGACCAGTGACTTGGAATTTCCCTATAGTTTCAGATGAGCTTCTTAGGGACTGGGTCCTATTCATTGTTCCAAAAAAGAAAAAAAAATTCAGACCAGGTTTTGAAGATCCACAACCAAAACTTCAAAAGTTCTCTTCAAAACTTTAGGATATTTTCACGTCTATTTAAGAAAGAAAGGGGATTGAGAGTAGGACGGATGAGCTGAGCTGATAATGTAGACCACAAAAAACAGTCTTCCAAGAGGGGTTAATGATTGTCATGGAGCACGTGAGAAGAGCAAGTGAAGATGACAAAGAGGGATAGGTTGGGTCAGGTGGCGATACTCACGGTTACTTTTTAAAGTGGATTAACCAGTAAGAAATGGAGACATGGGACTCTCCAAAACAGAGCAGAAGGTCCTCGATGGCAGGGATATAATCTGAGTGACGAGGCTTTGAGAACAATGTCTGTTGAGCTAGTGAATAGAAAACTGAAACTGCTTCTCACATTCTCTTCTTCCCATCAATCCAATATCCCCAAATTGTACAAATATTGAAAGTCCCCCAAGTGTGCAACCGGTAGAGATGAAAACCCAAGGTAGCACGGCGGCCATGATGCGGCTCAGCTCTGCCGGATCTTTGTCAAGCCACTGCCCTGGCCTTATGACTCTTGCCGTTCCCATCAGCTATGGCTATGCCACGCTTCATCTAAAACTAACTCTCACAGTAAGTTCAAAACCTTTAGCAGACTTAGTTTTGAGAGTTGAGGTTTAATAAAAGCATAAAGTCACTAATTTTTATATTTTATTCTTTGCAAGCTCCATTCACATTCCTCATCCCATCTCCCCTCATATTTTTTTGTCAGTTGGAATAATTTTGCATTAAAGTGACAGGTGATGAATCCAGAAAGATAGTGAGGGGTGTACTTTATTGGGCCTTGAAGACCCTGGAAACTTGTAATGGGTGAGAGGGGGCTTTAAATCACAATGTAACCCTGTTGTTGCAGGAAGCCCCATGGTAGGCAAAGCTACAAGATGCAGATGTAAGAGCTTAATGTGGGTCACCTGTCAACTGAAATTTCCCACCAATGTCAGTAAAAGTGAACTATGACTTACTCAACTCTGGGCTTTGCTTCTGAGACCACTTTCTCCCATCCAGCACTACGTGACATCCTTACCTAAGAATGCTCACAGGGCAGGGTGATATGTTGTAGAACTTTGAAAAGGCCTTTGCTTCCAAAACAGGATTGGAGACACTTCTGCAAGAATTTTAAATACTAGATTTTGTTTCTTTTTGTACCATGTCCACTATAGGAAGGAATGTAAATTTGTCCACATTTAATAGTTTATGCATAAATCATTTGAAGAGGAGGAAAAAGTTGAAATTTCCCACAGATTGGCATCCTCTCTACCCAGGGTACCAAAATGGACCAATATGGAGAATGGAGGAGATCTGATAGTTTGCCTCAGGTAGGATAGTCAAAAAGAGGTCATTTTCTTCTCTATTTACATCTAAATATTTTAACTCTGAAGCCATGTATTTAGAAGAATTCAGGGATATAGCATTAAATTCTTCTTGTTAGTTACAGAGATGACAGATTTTAAAATCTGTTGATTCCTCTGAATAGTTTCCTCCACGACCTGGAACCTGCTTGCTTCGCTTCATCTGGCCACAGTGCATTTCTGTGATTTATCCCCAGAGATTTTTAATAGAACCTTACACTTACTGTCTGAATTAATGGTGTTCCTTTCTTTCACCATGACAAAAGCCACTCTAGCCTCTCTATACATTATGTTAAAGGTGGTTTTTCTAAAGCATGTGGACATATTCTGTAAAAGCTTTTTCAGTTCCATCACGTTGACAAGCTGATTCCATTAAGTCACCCACCATCATCATGTTCAGCTTTTTCTCCTTTTTTGAAAAGTTAGAAAACAGTTATCATAAGAATTTTAGAGGCATTCACTTTGGCAGAAATAAATCTGGAAAAACATGAGTCTGTTCCTTGAAATGGAAAGAGATGAGTTATGTCATTCTCTGCGCAGCCTCCTCTTGACACTGTTCGAGAATAGGGAAGGAAGCTCTGGCTCTTTTTTCTGTTTTGTTTTCCAGTAAGTGTAATACCTTCTCAGTGTTCTCACTAGAGGTCAAACTTCTCTACCTCAGGATTTACTGGGTATTATGTAGTACTGAAAGTGGACACTGAACGAATCTGAATGAATGAGGAAAAGGGATTTCATTTGAGAATTTTTTTTTAACTATTTACTTACTCTTGGATAAAATGCTATTATATGGAAGATTTTGGGATCCCCTGGCTGTTTTGATTTATCAGGGTAGATATATCTCTTCTCCTTCAGTGCCAAGCTTTCCCACTGACAAGGTAAAATCCATATGATCTCACTGCTGCTGGGTCATTTAAAATACTGAGCAAATGTGTGACATGAGAGAAAAGTGCTCAGTATGGGGGTAATTAGCTCTGTGGAGTTGTGGGTGGGTCACTTCTCAAGGAGAAATCATGCGTGTACACATCACAAGATTAAAGAAACGCTAGGATCCTTTGGTCTGGGTGCAAATTCATTGGAGATGAGAAAGGAATCCTTTTGTATAGTGAGTCATCTGGGCCTCACCGGTCAGAGACAAATGGACTTCCCTTGAAGGATCTGGTGCAGGCCACTGTCAGATGCTGAAAGTGAGTCCAGAGTTCGAGACAGCCCTGACAAACTGGGACATGTTGAATTGACCTCTACTAACACATAAAAATCCTATCTTCTCAGTTTCTTCTAATTTACCTTAATTTTTTAGGTCTCATCTTGGAAGCAACATAATTTCTTCCGGAAGTGTGGATGAAACCTTTATATTTTCATAATTGTTTCACAGACTGCTATGGGTTCCCAGCTCCCAGAGCTCAGCTCAGCCCTGGTTTCGTCTGGAGGATTCCCACTAGTTGTTTATAGTCTACTCCTTTCAGGAAGTGTGAGGTTAAAGAGCAGCCAGAAAACATTTGCGACTCCCATAACACCAGGTTATGCAACACCCTTAACAACAGGTGACTGGGAGAATTCAGATATTTACAAGAGGATGTATAAAGCCAGATTTTCCAGGGTAGAAGAGCTAGATTATAAAGTCTTCCTGAGGTTATGCTAGCAAACAGCTAAGAACCAGTAGAGACAGGCCATGTGGGATGATAAATATGCTAATGGACTTTCAGTGCAAACCATTGGTGTTTTCTCCTCACTGAATAGATTGCTCTTACGTTACTAACAGCAAAACTTTATTTATAGACTGTCTGAACAGAAAACCTCAAAATGTTTGTAATCTTGAGAGAAAAAAATATATATATACTATATGTGTGTCTGTCTAGATATTTTTTACTTGAAATTAAGCAATAAGCAAAATTTTTTTTGAGATGGAGCAGGTGACAAATCCAAATTTTGGAGAGTACATGAGAGAGCCTAATATTATCACACATATACAGGGGGCAGGGGAGAGAAAGAGAGAGTGTGTATGTGTGTACTTAATACCTCTTTTATTACCTGTGGAAAAAAAACTAAATGTGGATCTTGTAGAGACAGTTAAGAAAATGCAAATTCCCCTAAGAGGAAGTATTGAAACAATGACTGAGTTGTGGAGAGGCTAAAGGTGACTGGGGATGTCCACAAAGAGACGGACCCTGTACATGTGGGTCATTTTTCTCCAGCTGCTTGGTGATCAGAATGTGGATGTGGAAATCAGAAAGGAAGGAGGGAGGGAGGGAGGCGGGAGGAAGCATTATGAATCCGACAACCTGCATTAAGCCCATTGTGGCACAGCTTTTCAGAATCCAGGCTGCTGGCAAGCTTGACCCTTCACTGTTCATTCCTGGTGTTTGGAACAGCCAAAGCAATGGCTGCATGTACCAACCATTATGCTAGTCAGGTTATCCAAGTTAGCTTAATGCTGACTTTATTTCCTGTAGTGATACTGAAGAAAATGTCTCTTTTGAAAGGTCTTAGACCTCTCTCCTCCCAGCTCCTGATCACAGTAATAAACAACCTCAAGAAGTCATTAGTGAGGACAAGCGCAATCTCCCCTGACAAGTCAGCTATGAAGAAATTGGCATAGTTTGTCTCTTTGACTCCTCTTCTTATGAAAATAATGGATTGGGAAAAAAAAAAAACTACATTTCTCACTCTCAGTCTCTTTTTGTAAGTGTATCTTTCTTATCAGTTACATTGAAGCTAACTTTGGGGGCTAGGTGTCTAGGTTTGTATGCTCCTAACAAAAGTTGAATACCACTCGCAAGTTTTAATAGTCAAAGTCCATCTTTAGAAATAGCTTTCTTCTATACTTGTACTGCCAATTTCTTAGGTGTGTGTATTTTGACCTTGCTGGAGCCTTTGCTATGGGCTGCCTGTTGATTGGGGTGTGTCATGGTTTTGCTTTGGGGGCAATAGTTCAGTGAGCCAGTCCTCCTAATCTGAGCCATAGATAGAACGGGCTCATCTTCTATTTAAGAAATGTGGCAAACTGCTTTAAATGAATCTGGTTCAGACAAGGTCATCAGAAGCATTCATCTGACCCTGTGCTGTGTGTAATGAACACTTCTACTGAGCTCCAGAGCTGCAAGGTTAATAGACAAGAAAGCCAGTGACTGCCACCACCCACCGGAGCTCCCAGGAGTCTGTCAGTACATGTGAATTCTTAACCATATGGGGCCCATTTTGTCATTTGTAGGAGCTGTTCACTGGCTCTCCTGATATCTTTGAAGTTAGATTTGGGAGTAATAATATTGAGTGTTTATATTATGTTCTGGACTTTTCCTTTTTCTCTAATTGAAAATTTAGTTAATATGCATATTCAATTCCAGATTTCTGAACTATTCAGCTAAACTTCTTAGATGTAAAGAATGACTTGTTAGAATGTTGTTGGTCTCTAGCTAACCATTATGCTAAACTGTAGTAGATTTCTAATACATTTTTCCTCACTTTATTTGCATCATGGCACTTGGTAAATTGAACCAATACCTAAGCACCACATATATTATTTTTATTTTAATCATTTACTATCTGTATTGCCTAATCCCCTTTAAGTGTAGGATGTATTTTATTAAACTGTATTATGGTTCTGTGTGATTTGTAGGGTCAGCATTTTATCAGATTTGGTTGTCATCTAAGGCCAAGCAGAACTAGTGGGATTACTGAATTCACCCCCTGGCTGGAGACAGAGCTGCATATCTTCAATCCAAAGTACATAAGGATCTTGCCTCTTTTTAAAGAGTTGTGAAGAAAGAAATTTCATAACTGCTCTTAGCAGTCTATTTGATTATTTACAACTAGCATGTTTAGGGTGTTCATCTTGAAGTCTTAAATTCCTCACTCAAGTTTTTTATATCATTTTGCCCAAGGACAGAAATGCTAATCATTATCCTCTTTGTAATGACTATTCTTATAGTCAGAAAACTATGAAGATATAATTTGGCCCTTTTTTTCTCTAAACTAAATTATTCTCATTTTTTAACAGTTTTATTTCTATAGCTCTTTTTGTGACAAACAGGACTGTTTTTAAAAGCTCTGCCATATATGATGCTTCTGACTCAGGCACTGCATATTTTAATTGCACTGTGCCGGTGTGGAAATAGCCACAACTTTTCATTTTATCCTGATGGACAGAGCACTTGTGGTCATTTAACCTTGAGGTTTAAACTTGGTCCCAAAAAAAGTAACTGACTCATAGCATTGGCTAGACCCAGGACTAAAGAGCATCAGTCTTCCCAGTCTCAGAGCTCATCTTGCCCCCACTCCTGAAAAGCACTAAAATTAACTTTTCCTTGACCTCTCTTTCTAGTGCTATTTGTTTACTGATTTAACGACTTTTTCTATCATCTTTGTCTCCTAAAATAGACAGATGACATTTATTCAACAAACATTGGACTGTCATGCTGTGTTTAACACACTTTGCAAGGTTTGGGAGATTCAAGTGTGAACTGTCAGCAAAGGCTGGGAGACATAGATGTCCTAGGCATGCGCAGGGAAAAACAGAATATTCTGTCACAGTATATAAAGAAACAGTGGAGGAGAAAACAGAGAAGGGTTTGGGCCAGATTGTGAAAGGTCTTGGATGCTCTTAAGCAAATAGTTGGTGGTGACAAGGACAAAAGTAACACGTTGCAGTCTGTATTACAGAAAACTGCTCCTAAGTTTTGAAAACACAGACTTTGTTTATGTTGTCCCCATGGCTTAGCCAGTCACTGGGTCTAAATATCTGATTAATTTCTGTCTCTTGATATGTGTGTCACATATTTTCTTTGTATTTTAACCATTTGAGTGGCGATCCCCTCTGTTCTCATTGTTCTGGATGCTTCTCTGCTTCTAATGTGTTCATATTTAGTCTGGGATCCACTGCACCACTCACTTATTCGTCTCTGTGTTTCTAGACAGAGAAGTGTTGGAGTGTTCACCTTACAGCAGCAATCTCTAGCAAAGGACATTAATGGTGGACTAGAGCAGCACTGTGTCCCTCTAATCAGGTGGCCGCATGATAACAGAGAAAGAACTTTTCAGGACACACACACACACACACACACACACACACACACACACACACACACTAAAAAGAAAAAAAAGAAAAGAAAAGAAAAAGAAAAACAACGAATTACTATAGGGTAAAAGTCCTGATACCCAATCTATAGCTATAAAGCTACTACTTCAGAAATTAGTAATCTGCAGAGAAAGACTGGAATTAGATTATAAAATGTTCTAAAATCTGCTTTGGGTGGACTCTTAAGTTGTCAGGCTGGAGGGGGGAAGAGGGAAGAACTGAGGGTAGATATGGTCATGTTTCATTTTATATATATATATATATATATATATATATATATATATATATGTATGTATGTATATATACACACACATATATATATGAGATTCTCAGAGAATAAAAAATTATAATTCAAATAGAACCCATCTTAAATACAAACCCAGTCCCTGTCACCCCCCAGAATCACTGCTCTCACTGTTTGTTTTCTGACTGTCCCTGTAAGCATCCTGAGGAGTCAGGAGTCTTGTGTGAACTGGGGCAGGTATCTAATTGTATCTTGTCAAAGGCTCATAGGCCATACTATGCCTAATTACTGCACTTCAGTTCTTACATCCTTTCTCTTCATCCATGACTACCTTATTTCATCATCTGAACTTTTCAGAGGAGATGTCCTTCAGTTATGTTATAATATGCTTATGATTATTTTATTTCTTGAGATAGATACAAAATACTATGGTCTAGTAAGTCAGGCTTCAACATATGAATGAATATATATAGCATTTATGATTTTCTGCTATTGACCAAAATAATGGAAACACTTCAGTAACTGCAGAGGGCCTAAAGTGGGGTTGCAAAGGATCACTCTGCACCCATGCTCTTTAACTTGCAAACCTTTCCCCAGGTTTATGTGGGTTTTGTTTGTTTGTTTGTTTGGTTGGTTGGTTGGTTGGTTGGTTGGTTGGTTGGTTGGTTTTTCAAGACAGGGTTTCTCTGTGTAGCTTTGCGCCTTTCCTGGATCTCGCTCTGTAGACCAGGCTGGCCTCGAACTCACAAAGATCCACCTGGCTCTGCCTCCCGAATGCTGGGATTAAAGTCATGTGCCACCACTTCCCAGCCAGATTTATGTTTAAAGAAAAAAAATTTTTTAAGCTGGAGAATTAAAAACTCCCAAATGCAGAGTACATGAAATGCCATTAAATCTAGCATAAACCTTCTTGAATCTGTCACATAAAGAAAGTCATGTATCCAGCGTGAAGCTGGAATATCAATTGACAGGAGTCTATGGAGCTGGCACTCATTCTGAGAGACACATGTGTCTAAAATTCCAATAGCACCTCAGCTTTTGGAAAGTCTGGAAGTTGAATGATAGTAGCAGCATCAGTAAGGTGAAAATCATCCTAGTGTTTGGGATGATGCCCACACATGAATTTCTTAATACGGTATTTCTAGAACACTCAAAGAGTATTTAAACATTATCTCTATCCATAGAAAACATAGCTATAAACCCACCCAAGTTCTAGGAAGAATATTTGAAGAGAAAAGACTAAGAAGATTAAAGACGTGCCTAAGAGGTCATTCCTGTCTGGTTGTCATACCTTTTACCCTTCTTAGCTGAAAGGATGAGTATGGAACTTGAGTTCATCTGAATTCCTCAGCTCTGTCATCAGCTGTGACACATTCTCATTTTCTGATTCATCTGTGATGAGTAAGCACTCCCTTTCCTAGTCACAGTCCTCAGAGTAACCAGTTTTGTGAGTTATGATGACTTATTTTTTCATTTCATTACTGAATTACTATTATTCCCTCTAAGCAAAGTTGGTCTCACCCTTTGTCCCACCCGCGTTAACCCCATATGCGGAAAAGCACAGTTGGCCAGTAACATTGCCTGAGCTCTGAGCTAGTTCAGAGTAAAAAACTGACAACCAGACTTCTGTTTTTAACCCAGCCAGATACCTCAGCTGGCAAGCCGCTCAGCTTCCTCACCATAAAATGGGTATAATAATAGCTTTCCCTTACCACTGTGAAATATTTAGAATGCAAATCAAGCCAGACCTATCTCCGTCCAAAGCGAAGCATAAACCAGCCTGCAGAATCCTGAATGAGTCCAGATTTCAAGGGAAAACATCAAGTGGGAAGCACCTAAAGGTGGCATAATTTAGTGGTTAAAGTATGTGGACTTTGGAATGGTGCAGACTTACTCAGAGGCCAGCAGCTGTGTGATTTGGGATAAGTTTCCTAATTTCTGAAATCTCCTCTTTCTTCTAATAAGTGCAGGGTAACAGTATTTTTCCTTATAGTGTGGGTTCAGTGATTCACTCTCCCAGTGCTTCTCACACTTGCACTCAGGCAGGCCTCAAGTTAAAGTGGTCCAACATTCAGGATGCCTACTGGGACACTGCTCTGTGTGCTCCAGACAGGACATTTCAGGGCAGCCTCAGGTATCACCCCTGAAAATACACATGAAGTATTTTCTTTTCACTCCTCAGTATATTTTTGCTTGTTTTACTAAAGTAGCAGTAATACAAGGCCAAGAAGAGCATCTGTTTTGTTTCTTTTAAAACATCCAAGAGAAAGTTAATGGGGAAATGGATACATGTACAAACAACAGTTTAAGTTATTCACCCCAAGGAAAACCATCTATCAAGGAAGATGACCATGTCTTAGTATTGGTGGCGCTGTGTACACCATGTTGCTTGCTCCCTGCACATCCCTAGGTTAACACATATACAAACTAGAGAAGCCTTTCTTTACCAGATGCCTGAAAGCACATCAGGTACTCAGAGCATAGGAACTCTCCATTGCTATCATTTCTCCACCCCATACTCCTCTACCCCATTGCAGTAACTGCACTGTGGATATTTTAAAAGAAATTATACTGGGTGGATAATGATGAAAGTACATTATATACATCAAAGAAGTTTATAATGAAGCCCATTATTTCATACAATTAATCTATGGTAATAATAGTGAGTAAGAAAAATATTATAAAGCTCCAGGCATATAGAGGACTAGGGGACCTTAAAGGAGCTTGTATGTCTCTAGTCACACAGCTTTACTTACTTAGAGAGCTTCCTTTTTTAATATTTTCTTTACTCCCAGTTCAGATTATGCTTGTTTTAAACTTTCTGAAGGCCATTTCAAGGGAATTTTCTTTCCTCACCCCAGCCTCCCCAAGCCATGGGTAAAGAACCCACAGGAGTCATACTTGGGCTTCTTGGGAGCCAGACATTCCTTGAAACTTGTTGTGTTTGAGCTTTCTCGGAAAAGGATTCTCCTAGGAACCTGCATCATCTCTAAATGTTGAAAACCACTGCCCTGGAGCATTATGTGAACTGAAATTAGGGAAACTAGCCTTTTCAGTTACAATTAAATTACAGTTAGGTCCTTGGAGATTGACACTTTTGGTATCACAAACCCAAGATTAGACATCGATGCACATCACACCTCCTGCCCCCACGTTGTGAATGCACCCACTGCTGTGTTTTAATGTCCTGAATTATTTGGCCTTTACAGTTTTTTATCCTTTGCTACATATTTGTGTGTTGAACCTGGAATGTTCAATGCAAATGTTTTAAATCCTATGCAAAACTATTCTACTTAATTCTTTGCATTTCATATAAAAACAACTTACAGACATAGAAGGTGAATATCACTCAGGTGGAAAGGGCATGTATCAATACATAACAGTTTCAATTGAGCAAAAGTAAATCTATGTAGATTAATACATATTGTAAAATTGCATAGCGGATTGTAATTCAATCAAGAAGGAGGGACCTTTTGACAGTTACGGACATTTATGAATTTTACATGAACTGTGAAATTAAGTTTTTAGGCTTAATATTAAATTTGGGATTGCTTTTATTGTTTTGCTTTAATATATCAGGACAAACTTATATCCCCCCAATTTGCAATCTAACTTGGTTTTCTCTTAAACTGTAACACATTCTGTCATTTTCTCTCCATCTTGGATTCCCGTCACTGACAGCCTGTGTATCATTTGATATCAGGGAGAGAGTTTATTAGTCTTCACATGTGTTAGTCAAGCCAATAACTTTCTATCACCAACTTTCTATTTAATTTTAGCTAATTTTGTGAATAACTGCTCCTTGGAGCTCAAATAGAAAACTTACCTGCTCTGATAGAAGAATATAAGCACCTGATAAAGTTTTCAAAGATCAGAATCCATTTTTGAGAGACTTTTTTGTCTATAACATGTAATAGATAAGGGATAATTCAGCATATTTTATAGAAAAATCATTAATCGTATTTCCCCTTTTCCTCCAAAGATTAATAAGAAATTGTGCTCAAAAAATGGGGAGGGGGAAAGAAAAATTGAAGAAGAAGAGGGAGAGGGTTGGAGATAGAATGACAGAAATATGCACAGTGCAGTGATTTCCTGTCCTGGCTTGTAAAGAAGACATGAATATACAAAACTACAGTCTTTGTACACTAGCCCCTTTTTATTTTTTATTTCCAGTTTGTAAATTCTGGTAATAATTCACACATAATCTAATTATCTTTCCTACAATTTTCATTAACCCTGTCAATTTTGTGAGAAAAACTTAAAGCACAAGAGAGCCCAGGTGTCTGTTGCACTGGTGTGCACTGTGTGCCAGGCTGCAGAGTCTGCAGTGGTGTGCACTGTGAGCCAGGCTGCAGAGTCTGCGCTGGTGTGCACTGTGAGCCAGGCTGCAGAGTCTGCACTGGTGTGCACTGTGAGCCAGGCTGCAGAGTCTGCACTGGTGTGCACTGTGAGCCAGGCTGCAGAGTCTGCACTGGTGTGCACTGTGAGCCAGGCTGCAGTTTCTTGTGAACTCTTTCTGTCCTACAGGGATCACCACCCTTTGCAGCTGCATGTACACAGGCAGATTTCACACTGACCACACAGGGGGGAAATGTTTCTTGAGAACAGTCTCTACCATGGTGCGTTTGTCCAGAAAATCTGGAAACTGAGGCTCTTGAATTTAGTTTTCTGCTTTGGCTTTTTCAGGGTAATCAGGTCCTTCAAGTCAATACCCTTAAATAAACTCATTTTGACACTTTTGGAGGCTTTATGTGAGTGGTTAGAACATCCTGCAAGGTGCCCACAGTTTGGCAGTACATACCTGATGTGACCTGAGGATCTAGTGGAAAGACTTCTGTTATCTTAATTTCTTCATCTAGAAGAGAGTCAATCAAAACTATGGTGGCATTCCAGTAGTAATGGTTTATTTCTTGTATAGTTTGAGGATTATAAGGGAGAATTATTAGACTTTTAAACATAGAATGTGAAACTATCATGGCGAACTTCCCCCAAACCTGAGAAGTGTCATTATTAGAGCAGTATTTGGAGTGCAGAAGTGTTCATTCCAATCACTCTGTCACAATATCTCCATCAACAATAGAGCTCTCTGCAACTCAGAAATGTTCTTTGTGGAGTTCAGTAAGGTCACTGAGAGCCACACGTGGCCATTGAGCACTTGGAATGTGGCTAGTATGACTAAGGATCTGAATATTTAGATGTTCATTAAAGTTAAAGAATTTAAGTAGACAAGTATGGCTAGTAACTACTGTAGTGAGCAGCATCGTTCCTCCAGGAAAGCCGTCTGTTGGGATCCTATGAAATCAACAGGAAAGTTCTTGGCACTTTCTATACTAGGATGTACTGGCATCGGTCATAGCAAGGAGGCTACAACTCCTGAAAATCTCTGAAGCTGGATATTAATAATTTTGTGCCTACAGTGACAAAATATGGGATCAGTGAGTCCCATCAATGTCTTAAGGTTTTGTGTTCCTCACTGTATTCAGTTTTGTGTTTAATTCCTTGTCTTGTCTTTCCTTTTCAGTTCCTTGACCACCAGTCCGATACCTGTTCCTGCTCTTTATGTAAGTAAAAGTGGCTTCTTTACTCTTAATGAAAGTGTTGGATTTGTGAAGCTCTGGTCTTTGGTGTCACATTTCCTAGTTGGTTTCACTGTGGTGCCCAGCGTCCATTTAGTGTGCGTTAGTGTTTTCCTGCTTGGACGCAGCGCTGGTAGTGTGGTGGTGAGCTGTCCTCCGTGAGGGAGCCCAGCAGCACAGCCGCGGCCTTCTGAAAAGACTGCCCTTTCCCTCTCTCGGCAGCTGCTATTTGCCAAAGTCGTTGCTCTTCTGAACTGAAGCTTACAGTCCACGGCCAGATCTCAGCAACAGTTGGGCTTTGCTCCACTGTCAATCAATGGGCAATTATTTATTCTCCAGTTATTCGCTCATCCCTGGGTCCAACCATTTTTAATTTTAACTTCTAGATCAGAGCTTTCATTTATTGACAAAATTTATAATATCCTTTTACAAAGAAGTACAAGACTGAAAAGTAAATAGGCTAAAATTTGTGCAAAATTATAAAGTCTAGGAAGAAAAAGAAAAGAAATCCAGGATTCACATGTGCCAGAAGGTTTATAGAATGTACAATTCCTTTCCAGAAAAATGGGAAAATTTGGGGGTGGTGGGAGAAAGAAATGGGGGAAAAAACTTGATTTTAAATGAAAACGTGAACATTTATTATTTAAAGACCAAACTGGGGCACACTGAGCAGATTTGGATAAATGTTACTTTGGACTGCTTGGAAAAGGTTCTGGGGTAATGAAACCACATAATCAAGTCACTACCCCCTCAGAAACCCTGCAGAGAAAGGCAGTTAGCTCATTCTTAAGTAACCATGGGTGTCCCTGTAACCGCATCTCCCTCTGTCCCTTGTTCAAGTTATGTCACTCTGTAGTAGTTCGTATGTTGTAGTGAGCTGCATCAAAACAGGTCTCTGAGTCCCTTTGTGTATGGCTTCTACTAACATTCCTAAAAACTTGTGGCAAACATATTGAAGGAAGCAGAATTCCCCAAAAGATGCTAAAGTTGTGTGACACTTTATCTGATGTGGAAAGGAGATTGATTGATTAGACTCCTCAAGGACTGGTGCTGTGTGAGACCACAGGGGAGGTCCTTCCTGCCCCTAAGCCTTCTCAACCCCGTTCTCAGTGTTGATAGAGTGCGTCTGCTGATGCTTTGGAGGATGTCGGTGGTCATGTTCATGGTTACCACTGTGTGTCTTCCTGTCCTTCCCCTCCGTTGTTACCTAGCACTGCATATTTCTAGTCCTCTGACTGGCAAATCTTTTTGTAGCAGTTCTTTTGTGTAAAAACAGTTCGCATAATAGCTCAGTGTTAGACGAGGCATTAATCCTCACATCACCAGGATGAGTCAGCACGACATACTCCTGCCCGCCTAGCTCAGCTATTATGACGTCAGTGCTTTAGGGCAAGCCTCAGACACAAACTGTATAGGAAACCTGTCTCACCTAGTGGAAATCAAGGGAGAGACCTATAATTGAAAGGCTGTGTCTGCCTCGTGGGAAAATGTGAAACTAATTCTGTGCTACATCAGTAATCAGCAGAGCAGCTTCAAGTAGATCCTTTTTTTATTTATTATTTTTTTCTTTATCTTTAAAGCAGAAGTAAGGGTGGGAAAAGAAAAACCTGTAACGAGCTAATAGTCCATTCATGTACTCATGACCTTGTCCCACCCCAGGCCAGGTTTCATGCTTGCTTGACTTGTTAGAAATCCTCCAGTTGCCTTTATGCCAGCAGGATGACAGGGCCAGTAACAGTCCTGTGTCCTCAAGTGCCCCTGTGGACACAGCTGATGGAGTTGATGGCTGCAGGGGTGGTGCCCTAGAGGCCCGTCAGAAGCAAAGGAAAAGTTCCTTGGGAACAAACCAGAACATTATCCCCCCAGTGCCTCTTGTCCCAAGTGCCTCTTCAATGGCCTCCTATGAACAGGTGCAAAATTCGGCCCATTTGACCTTCTGTCCTTGGCACTGCATCCAGTGTCCGAATCTGGAATTGACCCAGATTTAAATAGGAGTTGAATAGATGCCACGCTTTCCTGCAAGAGTTTTCTGTCCCATTATTCTTCAGCAGAAACTGAAAGGAAAACCCCGCAACCTGCCATGCTGCTTTGAAGCAGATGAGAAAGTCTAGCTATGCTTGGGAAGCCCAGTTCTCGTAAGCTAGGCCTCTATTCAGACTCAGACACATTCTCAGGACAGTACCTTACAGTATTAAAAGTTAATCACTGGAAGGGTGATATTGTATTCCCTTACTGACATCCCTGTTAAAAAGAGATGCTCCATCGCAGCCTCCATCCCTCCCTCTTACTCTCACCCCAGCCGGCCACCAGTGCTTCTCCACTAGGATCTTCCACCTTCATTAGATTGCTGGTAGTCTCCTTCCATGCTTCTAAGAGCTGCTGCTACTGTTTGGTGTGGTTTTGATTAATTATGCACAGTTCTTTATTTAGTTTTCAGTCAACAAACGTTTATAGAAATCTTGTAACAGTGCTTGGTTCTGGGAACTCCAAGACAAATGAGAAATGCCACCTTTTATTAAGAATGGCACCGTCTGGGGCTAGTGGTCCAGCTCAGTGAAGTGGAACGGGAGCGTAGGCCTGGGCTAGACCCACAACAATGCAAAAAGAGAAAGAAAAAAAGCCCTCACAGTCTGCTGGAGCAGATGAGCATGTGGGTCAAGGCTGTCTTGTGACAGGCACTGGAATGCAGGTATCTACAAGTGCCTACCCATATAGAAGGTTCAAGCTGACTCATGAAGTGAAAGTAGTGAGTCGGGGTTTACCAAGTGAGCTCAGGAGGAGAGAAAAGAAAAGGGCTCTTCGTCAGGGAAAAACAGATATTTCAAAGTGAGGAGGCATGAAGTAACCTCCAGATCTAGGTGCCGAGTTCTCTGGTGTGCTAGAGCATGCTGGACTAGCAAGCAGGCTAGTTGGGTCAAAAGGCCTCTGATGCCAAGCAAAGGAGTTTGGTCTTGATCTTCAGCCTTGAAGATATTTTTTAAAAAATGTAAGGAAATTGCATAAAACCTGACCTGAGCAGTGGATAGAGTGGAGAGGAGAGATTATTTAGGAGTATTGACATGGGCATTAATAGTTGTGGGATTCCAGCATATCTTTGCCTACTGCATAATCCTTGCCTTCTAAGAGAAAGGCTGATGTGATATGGTACCAGGTTGAAAGCCAAACCCCTCCTCGGGGGAGTTTCACTGAAGACCTCAGTTTGCAGCTAACCTGGATCGGAGCTGCGGCCTACTGGTCTTGGGATGTAGAAGGGTCATCTGGCCACAGTGAGCATGGGATAGGAGGACAGAGAATATAAAAAAGATGAAAGCAATTCTTAATAATGGCTCTCTAAAGTCAATCAATCCCCGATTTCCTGTCATTTTTCCATTGCTGCCTTTTTCTAAGCTCAATTTCCAAGCCATTGAACTGAATTGCAACTTATGCACAGCCGGGTGTTGAAACAATTCAGTATATTCATTCCTTCTCTCTGAATTAGAGTTCACCATAAGTGTGCTTTTCTCTTGTTCACTTGGGGCTGCCAGGACAATTTAAAGGAGAATTTCAGCAGCTTGTGTCTCACACACCATGTTCTCTTTGCAAACTGGAGTATATGTGTGGGCGTGTTTAAGTTGTCTCTATATTGCTTTCTAGAAAGGTTTGAGAAGATGAACAAGATGAGGAGCAGGGACCTATTAAAAGCCCAGATCCCCCAGTGACCTGAGTGGAGAACGTAGGCTGGTGATCAGATGGTCAATTATGTGTTTGTCAAAACACAGTGGGCTGCATTCCAGACTGCCAGCTTTGGAGGCCCAGCTTCTGCCAACCAAATGTCATCTGGGAACATGCAACACTGGGCACTGTGAAGGAGTTTGAAATAGACCATGCCACAGCCAACCTACTGCCAGTCTTATAGCACCAATATGGCATGCACAGCCGGGCCCCATGTTTCAGAGCTCAGGAATTCACTGTACTCAATTCAAGGGGTCAGATGGGTTCATGTTTTCAAAGCCTATGTTCTCTGCTTTGAACACTGTGACTTGTTCCTCAGCGATTTCCAAGGGATTTTTCCAGTCACATCTCTGTGGAAACCACTCTTTTTGTGTTGGTTAGGAGAGCCTTGTAAAATGTCCCAGAGGAGGGGTGAGGCAAACCTGCTCTGACAGGGACTGTGACTCCTATAAGGGATTCCAACTCGAAGGAAATTACATTAAAGGTGCATAGCTTTTAAAATATCAGGAACCACCTTGGCAACTTGTAAAAAGCAGAAGGGCTTTGCCTATTTTATAAAGTGATTTGCATATACCTGCATAAATAATGTCCCCACCTGTACTTTTATGTATTTAGGTTGAATAAATTAAATTCAGTGATCTTTAAAATATTCTGTGTCTTTCATTGCTCAGACACCATTTTCAAGACCCTTCCTCTTCATTCCCCTCCTGTGGCTGCAGTGACTATTTGTTTTTGAATCTTTTGGCTAATTCTGAGAACTAAAGAACACTGCAGACCAGTCCACCACAACCAGGAACATTATCTCCCTCTGCTTGAATTTCTCTTTTCTTTTCTATCACTGGATCAAGAGTTCTATTTTTTTCATAAGAGAAAATGGAGGAGTTTATTATTAATGTGAAAGCATAGCCAAAGAAAGGATTAATACACAGCTCAGAGATATTAGCCTTATATTATTTTTCTGTTAGCCTTTTCTTTCCTCCTTCCTTCTCTCTCTTGCTCCCGTACTGTTTCTCTCTGTCTCTTAACAAGGTTATTATGTAGCACTGGGATTACAGACCTGTGCCACCATAATTGGATTAATCTTTACTTTCTGTGGCCATTGCCAGTACCCCTTCAGAAACCACCTGTCTATTAACTCCTAACAGTTTTAACTGGGCCTCCACATCAAAGTCTGTTCAGTAGACCAGCCCTAACCACATTCATCCTGCAAGATATTAGGCATTTGCCATATTTTGTGAAGAATCATGTTTAATGGAGTTAATATATATAGTTGTTGCGCTTGATTGTTCTAAAGGAACTTAAAGTTAAGAAGTTAAACTGTTGAGTATTTTTATATTCATATAAGACAATAAATGACTAAATTCCAAATGGAATGATATAATCCAGGAAGTACAATAGAATTTCATTCTCAAAACTGAGTCTTGAGAGCTGAAATTTTTCATGTCAAATGTGATTCATCTGAATCTTGAAAAAATGGCTAAAATGTAAAAAAAAAAAAAAAAGGGGGGGAGGGTAAAATAAAGACACTTGAAGCAAAAACATAACCTAAGTGTTGGGATCTTGGAGTGGTCCTTAAGTAACACTGGTCTTCCTCATTTAAGATCTAAGCTGGGTTTAAAAAAAAAAAAAAGAGGTAAGGCCTGAGAGATAACTCACCAGGTCAAAACACTGGTAATACAAGCTTGGCTTCCTGAATTCAATCACCAGAACCCACTTAAAGGTGGAAGGAGAGGCTCTCCTCCACAGTGTTGTCCTCTGACCTACACACATATCATGTACACATGCACAATAGTAATTCATTCATTAATACATAAATACAATCTCAACCAATAAGGAAAAAATGATAACTGAGAAAATAATTTCCGTGACTGTTGGTTGGAAGATATAACATAGGGGTAAAGGCAAAAGGAGCCCCGTGACTCTCATTCCTTCACTTTCAACTTTCAGAAGCATGAAAAGATGTATGCAGATATGAACAGCACCTTGCCATGTCACTAATTTTCACCAGTCTGTGTAGAAAAGAAAGAAAAAGATACTAAAATCCTGCTAATACACATTCTGACAGACCCATTGGACATGATTTGAAATACAGACCAAGGACTTTCTCAGAAATAGAATGAGTCATCTCTGAGGAGCAGAATAAGGAATACAGCAGCATGGGCAGGGGTAGAAAACGGATTTGAACTAGACGTGAAGAAGGTGTATTCTTCCCAACCTGGAAAGCAGGGGAGAAAGAAAGGAGGTAAAGCTGGAAATGGAGGGAGGCAGTAGGACCAATTCCACTTCTCTAAGGGGACACCCTGGGGTCAGAATCAGTAGTGCTGTGGTTGTTCAAGGTCTACTTGGAGGGCTTTCCGAGTCTCCAAATTACTACAGTTATAACTTGAAGGAAGCAGGCAAAAATGTAGTTGATGAACTAAATAAAATCTATGGGAAGAAAAATGCAATACTTGTATCTCAGCTTAATGAAGAGTATCAACATTTGTTGAATGATTGCCTTGCTTTGGATACTGTGCTATTTAAAAGAGTTATCTGATTGAACTTTTTCAAGTACACTACTAAGGATATGCTCTTACTATAATTGTGCAATTGAGTGAACTGAGATTTACCATGTTTGATTAATTTTCCCCAAATACTTAATAAGTGTTAGAGATAGAACTTGAATTGGGACCATCTGCTCTTAAAATCCATGGCCAAATTTCATTCAACACAGGCAAGTGTCTACTAATGTTACAGATAGAATGGTGGAGAAAACAGAGTGTCTCTCCTCCTGAACCATATAATTTGAGGAGTATAGGGCAGATATTAATTAAATGGTCAGACAAAGCATACAATTTCAAACTGTACTCACTACCATGAGGTGGAAGTACCAGGTGCTCTAGGAGCAAAACGTAGTGGATAAGGTAGTTTCCGGAATCCTTTCTGAGGAAGTGGCACTTGATCTAATATCTGAAGACAGAAAGCACAAAGTGAGGTTGGGCAGTGGGAAAGAAGTGCAGGCCTGGGGAACAACATGCTTGAAGGCCTTAAGTAGACTCAGAAGAAGAGGGTGAAGGAAAGAACAACCCATCTGAATCTGAAAACACGCATAGGACCTGACGATGCTAGGTCTTTTGAGGCCATGTTAAGGATATTTGGAAAACAAACTTAAGACACTGTGCCGTGATAATTTTTTTTATTATTTTAGAAAGATGTGGTTTGATTTTAAAAAGATGAGATATGTATCTTAGGAGTTAGAAACTAGTCACCTGTGTGTGTGTGCGCGCGCGTGCACGCGCGCACACACACACACACACACGTATACCTACTTCATTGGTAATTGTCCCAAACAGGAAACAGACCAATTACCTTCAGTGGATGAGTGATTAAACAAACTGTTGCACATTCGTATCATGAAATACGTTCATCACTAAAAAGGAATGAGCAACTTGAATAAATTTTAAGGATATTTCACTGAATGAAAACTAAAATGACCAGTTTCAAGACTGCAAACTGTTATCTATATGTAGCACTTTTGTACTAAACAAGTTATAATGCTAGAGGACAAGTTGTAGTTGACAGAGAAAAGAGACTAGAGGTGGATGCGACCATGGCTACAGAAGAGAGGCATGGAGATGTTTTGCAGTAGAATGGAGGTACTACCTCAAGGTTATCGTATGTGGTGGTGAATGATGCTGTTGGCGTGGATAAAAATGCCCAAATACAGTCTTGATGGAGAAGCCCAAGACTGAGATTTAAACAACTTTTACTGTTTAATTAGCTGGTAGAGAAAATGAAATCTGTGACGTATCCTCAGGAAAAAAGAAAAACAGCTAAAATAGTTGTAGGAAAACCAGAACACATGAACACAGAAGGCAAGTGAAGAGTGTTTCCCAAGAGCGGAAGGGCAGAGTTGAAACCCATACATTCAGTGGATCTGTTTGGAGGTTGCAGTTGACCTAGGAAAAACCACTGTGTTTTTGTGGTAAAAGATAACTTGTTTATGCTTAAGTGAGGAGCGTGAGAGGTAAAGAAACACAGACTATAACTGTGGACAACTAGTAGTTGCTTTGTATGACAGCAAGGAGAATGAATGATGTCATGGCTTGAGGGCAGACACAGGTCAGAAGAAGTTTGGGGAAATGAGAACACTGATGTGCTTTGCACACATATGGGAAAGCCACAGATGAGAAGAGAGAGTCAGTGCACAGGAGAGAGAGGAAGACACCATATTTAGTCGTGGATGGTTCTTGATAAGATTAGAATGTGAATGTAAGAAGGAGGGGCATCTATTATTTGAAGGAAGAAGGAGCAAGAGCAGATGCCAGCCCTTATGTAGGTTTGATGCTGACAAATTTTGAGGTTTCCCACATGATGGCTCCTAAGGGGGTGAGAGCCTGCCAAGAGTAAGTGGTGAAGAGATCTGATAAATGTTGAGGTTCAAAATAGTTCTGGGCACAAATGGGTTTGCAAGTCAACCAAAGAAACATAGCAGGAATCTCCTTGGCAGTTCAGAAGACACAGCTACTTCTCGTCTCTCCCTCCCTGCTCTGCATACCCAGTCATGGTGGATGCTCATGTTTTATGATTTCCCTACAACTGTTTTAGCTGCTTCTGGAGGTACTTTACAGATCTCATTCTCTCCACAATCTGATTAAATATGAAGAGTTTCTGCCTCATTGCCACATCTCTAATGTGTATCACACATATATGCATGACAACTCTGATTTCTTTCATTATCATTTTGCTAATATATAATCAATTATGAATAAGTAGATAATCTACTTGAATTGTGGTAAAATGTGAATTTTCTCTTAAGTTTTAAAAGCTGGTATCTAATGTCACAAAATGCTATTTAAATTTAAAAGAGAGTGGGGAGAGACTAGAGACAGGAAAAAAATAAAAAAGAATGAAAACGTAGAGGGGGAAAAAAAGAAAGAAATCTAGGGAACTATAGAAGACCTGACAGAAAACTCATCTTTGTTATTCAAGGGAACTCCCATATGAAAGAAATAAATGAGATTCTATCCCCTAATGGTGATCTACACTGGTAGTTTAAATGAGAATGTCTCTCATAAGCTCATATATTTGAATGCTTAGTCATCAGGGAGTGGCACTATTTGAGAAGAATTAGAAGGATTAGGAGGTGTGGCCTTGGAACAGGTGTGTTACTATGGGGGTGGGCTTTGAGGTTTCAAAAGCCTACACCAGGCCCAGTACCTGTCCCTCTGTCTGTCTGTCTGTCTGCCTGCCTGCCCCTCTCTCTCTCTCTCTCTCTCTCCCTCCCTCCCTCCCTCCCTCCCTCCCTCCTTCCCTCCTCTTCCCCCTCCCCCCTCTCCCTCCCCCTCCTCCTCCCTCTCTCCCTGTGGATCACAAGTGTAAAGGACTCAGCTACTGCTTCAGAGCCTGTGTGAGTGCCACCATGCTCCCCACCATGATGATAATGAACTAAACCTCTGAAACTGTAAGCAAGCCCTCAGTCAAGTGCTTTCTTTCTTTTATAAGAGTTGCCTTGGTCATGGTGTCTCTTCACAGCGATAGAATGGAGACTAAGACATACACCTTCCACCTCCACAAATGGCTTCCAGACCTGGAGACATACCGAGGACTGTAGCTTGCTTGAGTTCCTGCTGCTAGAAATGTAAGAAGATACCAAGAGCATCTGAGATCTACTGTCATAGATACTGACAGCATCTAAGGGAAGGAAGGCCCCTTTATTCTCATAGATGCTGAGAGTCATCCAACTACCCTTGGGAACAGTTGGGTGCAACAGTGACCTTTCCTGTCTGAACTCGTCCCACTCTGCTGGCTTCCCTTTAGGAAGTGACATTAGGACCACTTGACTCCGAACTAGGCTGCAGATACATCTGGGTAGAATTTGGCAGCTGTTGAGTGCAGCAGCTGTATTTTTTTAGTATTTACTTCTTTGATGATTCTATAACTCACATTTATCATAAAATATTAAGAAAGTATGGTATAAATAGAAAACATTGATAATCCCACTCACTACATAGAAAAAACTGTTATTAACGTATTTTTGGCATCTTGTCTCTTTCTAGATTTTAAGATAATTCAGCATATATAATGTATGAAATTCTGTAATATTTTCACCTAATAGTATAAACACTTCCTCGTGTAATTACAAGCTCTTTGTAACATCACTATATCTGAATAAAATCCTACCTTATATAGTTCCCAGAATTTACCTAACAGTGGCCTGTAAATATATTTGTTATTTGTAGGATTTAGACTTTTATTTTTTAAAAATCTTTAAAGTAAAAACTACACTACATTGCATCAAGTTCTCAAAATGGAAGATGGAAACCAGAAGCAAAGGGTAATGTCTCAAACCAAGGAGCTCGTCAGTCAGGCAATCTTGTCGGTTAAAAAAGCAGCCTCTAACTGTGAAGGACTAGAAAAATCAGACTGCATTTGAGAGTACTTGCAGGATTTACCTAAACTTTTCTTTCCCCAAAATTAAATGCTTCAAAATTTAATCCTAAAAATTATACACATATGGGTATTTTTACTACACATGATCATAGTTCAAAGGCTAAAAAGACATATGTGTTTTTACTAATTTGTACAAATTTGTATTAATTTGATATATTTCTCCAAGTAAAACCCTTCAAAAATCTCACTGCTCAGAGACACTGAGAGTCTCTGAACACACATGGGAAGTATACTCTTATGCCTGTCTGTTTATTGTTCCTTTTTTCTTTCTCCTTTCTCTTTCCAAAATGAAAGGAAAAAGAACTTGCTGTTTTGTAATCTACTTTTCCACACAGCCTTGTAAGTTGTTTGCCATGTTAATAAGTACAAATCTGCATGATTCGACAGCAGGATTGTACTCCAGTTTATGGATGGTACATTGATCGAGTCACTTGTTGACGGACACTTGTGGTAATTAGAACTGTTTCCTTACTTTTCAATAATTCTATGATAGATGTCTTTATATGCACCCATGCATGCATGTTCTTAAACACACTTTCATGATAACTTTTTAGGATAAATTTAAAGTAGAGGAATTATTAAAATAAAATGAGTATGTTGCTGTATTGTTCTGCAGTAAATTTTATCAATTTATACTTCCATCATCAAAGAAAGACACTACCCATTTCTTTCCGTCTTCATTGGATTCTATACTCTCAGTTGTAATTTTTGCAAAGTATATAGAGCCATTCTTATTAGGGGTATGTAATATATTTTCCAAGCATTAAACCCAAACCTGGATACTTTGAAATGCATTAAATCTTATTACATAGAACTAAAAACTGCTATAGACAAAAATTTTTAACCCAGAAAAATTTCTGAGAATTCTCTAATACCTTAAAAGTGACTATAAATCAACAACAAAAGGTACATTTTAAATAATTTATATTAATAGGATGTAAGTTTTTACATTTTAATGATTAAATTTACTCTTTTAAATCACTATTATTTGTATGATTTAAAATTATCTTAACTAATTTCATTTTTAGCCTTTAAATTAAAATTTCAAAAAGGCAGTTGATGAGTCTGACAGCATGTGGTTGCTAATTCTCATTCTTTATTGCAAAGTGGTGCTCCCTACATCCTTTAAGCTCAGGCACCTCAGGCTCTGTTTCTCCAACTCTGACAGCCACACCCACCCTCACTACTCTCTCTGGGGTGCTATGAAGAGCAAAGCATTAGTTAGGAAACTAAAGGGCTTTGGGCACGGAGGTAAGTACTTCTTGGTTGTGTATATTCCTGTGCTTAGCTGGCATCCCCATCCTCCACTTATTTATCTGTGCTCTCCTGTCAGACTCCAGAATCAGAAAATTATTGGGAAGGGAAAAATACATGGTGGCAACATTGCCTGATCCACGTCTCCAAGGCAGGATTGTCACTATTCTTCCACCAGATGTAGACAGAGATTTCTGGATGTTCTCATAAATAACGTGCTAGAGGCCATATCATCAATGTCCTTCACCTTTCCCCCCACTCTCTCTGACTCTCATGTGTATTGCTACATACTTAATGAAATAGAATGTTTTCCAACAACTTCAGGGAAAGTGAAAGACGCTGGGAAAGCAGAAATGCCGTACCGACAGTGTCACCCCAGCATCCACAGTACAAACTGTGACAGGTTGCCTTCCGTGTTTCAGGATAGGGAGCATCTGGGCTCTCAGGGTGCATTTTCTGGGCTTTTCAAAGGAGCAGGAGTTGCACAAAGCTGTTGTGAGTGATAATTGGAACATTCCTTCTGCACAAGAAGTGCAGTTGCAGATGATAGATGGATGGTGTATATGTTCCATGGTACTTTTTCTTCCTTTTCCAGACTATGTCCATGAAAGTATCATGTCTTGAATTCTTACACAGTGTCCAGAAAGGAAGCAGAAGACAGGCCAGCATGTCCCTTCAGGCCAACCACAAGCTAAGGAGAATGGCGAAAACAGGAGGAGTAAATCAGTCTGTTCTCTCTTTCAGCATCATGTGTCCTGTGAAGTGGGAGCTGTGGTTATGGCCCAGTCTTTGGTATAGCTAGTAGTTTTTCCAGGGCATGAGGCTGATTGCAAGTGCTCGAGATATTGCTTAATTCCGTTCTTAGAATTGTCATACATTCTACCTACTTCCATAACATGACTTATATTCAGAAGCCAAATAATGATACGGGAATGATTAACATTGAGTGGTATTGATGCTGTGTGTGTTCGTCATGTTCTGTTTCACTGTTCTCTTCCCCAGTCATGGTTACCTAGTCAAGGGTGGGTCAGGTTGTGTGAGACTGTGTGTATACATATGCACTGTGTATCTTATAGTTAGCAACTTACTTGTTCAAAGAGTCATTTTACTAGGGCTCTTGCTGAGAAAGATTTACACAGTAAATCTTCATAGTGGCAAAATCAAGACCTAGGATCTCTTTATAAACTCTCTGTCATTTCAGTGTCACTCTTCATTCTGGTATGAAATGTTGAAAACAAATGAGGCATCAGACATCCCTTCCTGACCATTACCTGGAGATTAATTTCCAAATAGTGGTTTAGAGCAAGCCTCTTTGCCTTCTTATGTGATAGAAAGCTAAAACAGGTTCTCTTTAGTCCCTCCTCATATATGTCTAGGCTTTTTTGGTACATGGGACACAATTATCAACTCTAATTGAAACCCATCCTTTAAGTGACACAATCAGGTGTCCTGTAGGAGAATGTGAATAAAAGGTGTGCTGAAGTCCTTCGATAGTATCCTCAGGCTGGTCTTCACATACTGATCAAGGACACATAAGAAGGAGTAGTGGCAGGTCTCCTGTCAGAATATGGGGGGGGGGGGTGCCTGTCTTCATCTGCGAATCATATCCTCTTGGTTTGCTTTCTATCAGGAGCTCAGCACACCCATCCATTAGGCCTACAGCACTGCACTTCCACGTAAAGAATAGAGGAGTCCAAGTACTACATAGCTTAACTAGTCTGGCTAAAATACCTCCGGGTCTTATGTGTGTGCGTCCCTCCGTCCTCCTTACTGAGAACTACTTTCTACAACAATACTCAGCAGAATATATAGGGAGCCCAGGTCACTCATCCCCAGTCCTTTATCTGCATAGAGAAAGGGGGCAGGGGTACATCAAGCGTATAGACGACTCTCAGCTGAAACACTGCTTTAGAGATCTGAATCTGCAGAGAAATCTTATTGGCCACTATTATTTGGAGTGTCTCCCTTTATCCAATCTACAAAGACAAATACTTTGAAGAGTTCCTTTTGAGCTGTGGATTGTGGCTTACTTCTTTCTAGAAAATAGTGTGGTAGTGGCTGGTTTCATTTAAATTCAAGATAAATCCTTTTTCCATGTGTCTTAGTTCACGGTAATGGAATACCCAGCACTGGATAATCTAAAAGTATAAGCTTATTTTTCATAGTTCTAAAAAATAAGCTAGCCAAGATGAAGGTTTCGGCAGAGTCCTTTCCAGATGTGGGCTTCCGCAGTGCAGAGATGCTGCTTTGGCCGAGCTTTTGGCAAAAGGGCAATTGCTGGATCTTTATCTGGTCAGAGAGAGGAAAGCAGCTCCTTCTTCCATTCTCATACGATGCTGTCAGTCCATGGAGGTTCAGCTCCCCAGTCTCCCCAGCTCCTCCAGACCTCTCACCTCCCAACACTATCACGTTGGCTGTTTCATTTCCCTAGATGAGTTGAGGAGGCCACTCTCCATCACTAGCCAAGGATGAGTGTACAGGACAGCCACTTGGGTTAGTTCCAGCCTCTCTCAATAAAGATGTGTTCTTTAGAGGAAATGTTCACAGGCTTTGAAACAGGAAAAGATGCAAATGGAAGCCAGAATAACAACTGAGAACTATGTGTATCTTCACTGCACCAGCCAGCCTCAGTGAATTAGACATTAGGTAAGAGGGAATCAAAAGCCTGCACTCCAGCTACGCCTGCAATCCCAGCACTTGGGGGTAGAAGCAGAAAGTTCCAGAGTTCAAGGCCAGCTTCAGTCTGGGCTTCCTAGGAGCTTAGAAGCAGAAGGTTCCAAAGTTCAAGGCCAGGTTCAGTCTGGGCTCCCTAGGAGCTGAGAAGCAGAAGGTTTCAGAGTTCAAGGCCAGCTTTAGCCTGGGCTGATGGGAGCCTATCTCAGAAAGTGAAAACAAACCAAGCACACACTCTAAATACTCATTTGTTAGGACAGTGTCCGGTTTTAGATTGTTCTTTTACCCAAATTATTTCTGTAAACATGACTTCCTCTACAAAGAAATCTTTCCATAGCACATCAATATTATTACATGGGAACAGTATACACCTTGGAGTGATTTGAACAGGTGAACTCAGGGTCCAGGTAACTCAGAAGTATGGAGTCAGGGTGAAGAATCTTTGCTGTCTTCCCAAGCTATCCTAGCTTGGTCATGTTACTTCCACTTTCCGCAGTACTCGTTGGTAAGAACTCTTGGTTTTGTTACACTGGTATTATTCCTAGGTCATCTGTGCACCTTCATCTGTGTGCCAGGACCTCAGGGGACTACCATAGTTGAACGCACATGTAGGCACACACAAACACCCATACTTTCTCTATTGATCTGGGCCTTTCTTCTGCCCATTAGATGCATTACAAATCTGCTTTTAATGGGCCTCTCTGTATCCTGACAGAAGTATTTCTGGTGCTCTCCTTGTTCCCACAACGTTTGCTGGGTGCATATTTAATATGTTTTAGCTTACTGCCTGAAGATGGAATCGGGGACATCTACCTGCACATGACAGTGCTTTGGCTCTTGCAGTTGCAGAACTTAATGTATGTATCAGTAATGAAAATCTTAATTAAGAAAGCTGCATCATTGTCCACGAACACTCATTTTTCTCCCCCTGCAAAGCCCTTTGTGTATTGCAGTATATACCTGGTCCAGACAGACAGAGCCCTCGAAGAGCTTGTCTGGCAGATCTTTTGATTATTAACAGCTAGCAAATGACAAAGTCTCACTTCCTTTTGTCTTGAAGCTGAGGCTTGAAACAGCAGAGCACACAATGTACTGTAGAGTTTGTTTGTGTTTTTTTTGAAACTTGCCTTTATTACGCTGGTGGGTTTAAAAATCCGGCAGTGTTGATCAAAACTAATTTAGGTAACTTAGAGTTGCCAAAACACTAGCAGATGCGTATTTACACATGTACTCTCAGAGAACTAAAATGTTCCATATAGAGACAATGCAAAGCACGAGGAGGGACAGTTTCAAGCTATCTACTCAGGTTTCTGGGACTCCAAAGCTGGAAAGCTGCAACGTCCCCATTTGTGTGGCCTCAGCAGTGAGGCCTTTGCCTGTGCCAGTGTGCATCTGCCTACTTGCCGCTTGGGCAGAGAGTAAGAAGCTTTGGAGGTGGGGTAACTGTGTGCAGACAACAATAACTATACCCATAAAAAACCAAACGACTTCAAGAAAGCCCTTTTGAAAAGGTGGCCTACAATTTAATTATCATTATGAAACAGTGCTCAATTGTATTTTAATAAGCCCAAATCATAAACTCCAAAATAAAAATGAACTTCTGTTAAACTGACTTAAAAACTTCAAAGCATTTCATTTTCTTTTAATTCTATGATCTTAACCCATGCCCTACATGGTAAGAGGCAAGTCTCATGTTCTCACCCACTTATGTATTCTTCAGCCTTCTACATTCCCTAGGCTTCTAGCCTGCAATGTCAGCCTGTTTCTGGAAGATTAATGTAGCCATAGAGTTATATAACACTTCTCACCTAAAGGTGGTCAGCAATGAATATTTAGGACCTGCTGTCTGCATGCTGTACATGTGTGTCCTTCCAGTCTGGGTGTGGGTGGGAAGCCATGACTTTGATGACACTTATGTGCTCTTTATTTTTCTAGTTCTTAGAATTCCACATGGTTTATCTCATTTATTTTCAAAATCACTGTAAAGTAGATAATGGTCAGTTTTCCAGGTTTGGGAATCAAGAGAAAACTTGTGTAAATTTTCTCTCTGTGCATCATGAAAAGTGTAAGGAAGGCTTTGTTGTGGGAAAGTTTTCAAGGAGTATGATTTATTAATATCTCAGAGTTACAGTCATAACACATTTAATTAAGGTTAAATATGAAAAGTAAATAAAAATGAAATTACACTTTTTGTAGTTGGACCACACCACAATAAAAGCTAGAGAAGACACCATCAGGACTCTTGATTGGCAAGTAGGAAAACTGTAGACAGTTTGTATTAATCTGAACGATTTCCTTTATCATAAACTGTTAGCCAGTGTCACCATAAATCCTAAAGCAACTGGGAAGTACTTGACACAGGAATGTAGTGCAGGTTCATGGTATAAGGTAATAGAAGAAGCTCAATGAATGTGTAGGAAACCAAACAATGAGTAATTCATTGATAAATAATTGAAGGACAACTGATGTGCTGCTGGAGAGACTAACTCAGAAGACCACAACTTTTTTAATTTCTAACTTTTTCAATTACTTTTAGAGTTGGGGCATGGGTTAGCCGCGACACGTGTATTGCGGTCAGAGGGTGGTTCATGAGAATTGGTTCTCTCCTTCCACCGTGGGGTCCAAGGGGGACCAAACTCAAGTTGTCAAGCTTAATAACAAATGCTTTTATCCACTAAGTGAGTGATTTTCTTAATTAAAAAAATTTTGATTAGCAATTATAATTCCAATAAATTACTAGGTGTTGATCTTCAGCTTTCCAAAAAGTAAGTTTTTGAAAAATTATGAAAATTCTAAATATTTGAAATTTAGGTAATATCTTCTCACACTGGGCGTATATCTATGATTTGCTTAAAATTCAAGAGTGACTAGACTCACTAAAAGTGACAGTCTTTTTGTAACTCACTCTTGACTCTTCACTGATGCCTCATTGTGTTTCCTCGTTTTTTTCAAATTATTATTATTGTTGTTGTTGTTGTTGTGTGTGTGTGTATGTGTGTTCCACAGTGCACCTATGAAACTGAGAGGACGACTTCACTTTCAGGAGTCAGTTTCTGCTTGGCAGCAAGCACGTTTGCCCACGGAGCCACCTCCCCAGCCCTGCTTTCCCATCCTTGTAATGCCTGAAGTATTATATGGTGTACAGCTGTGGCCCAGTCCATATGCAGAGGGCTTAGGGCAAAGACGTGGCTTGTAGCTCCAGCTGAAGGTCTTTAGAAAGTGTATTAGCTGACTGCCAGGATGCTCTTTGGTTCAGACCTGACTACCCTTTGCTCTCACTTGGAAGCCCATCCACTCTCTGCTATAAGTGCTCTTTGCAGCAAATGTATGCATTGGTTGTCCTGGAGCATCAGCTTTATGTTGGTGCTTAATATGGCCCTCCAGGAGCAACATACAGTTCGGTGTATTTAAACGCCTGCTACTTCCTTATTCCTTTAAACATAGTAATAGCATTTCTCTCTATGCAAACCTCTGTACATAAAAAGGTTTACATTTTAAAACAAACATGTTTTTTGAGCTTTATCCAAATTCAAAAAAAGCATCTGAAAATTTTAACAGCTGAAAAACACTTTCTCCTTGCTGGGAAAACTTAAACCTTGCTAGGCTTTATGCAACTATTTAAAAAAAAAAAAAGACTTCTGTGCTGAGAACCAGCGTGAAAAATCTCAGCGTGAGAGGTTGTTGGAATTGTTTTTCTTCATAGAGCTAAAACCAATCCTTGGTTTTAGAGTGATGCCACAATATACATATGCTTCATCAGGAACAAAGGATTTTTTCATCAAATGTAATTTCAAGGGCACCTTGAAAAAAAAATAGAAAGGCTAGAGAAAGGCTTCTTCAGCAGTGATCCAGTGTCTGGAAGCAAAGGTTGAGGACATCATTGTATCAACAAGGTCTGGAGACACTGCTAGGCCTGGCAGCTTTTTGCTGTCCGTAAACCCTGAAGCTATTTATTTTATTATTGTCTCGCTCGGTCCTTACTTAGCGCAGAGTGTCTCACAAGGGAAGCACTGCTCTGTGATGGTGCCCTAGACTTTGTTTCTGTTTGTTTCAGCACTTCAGTAAATGGTCTCAGTAAACGGTCTGTTACCTGCCATTATGACCTGCATGCATTTGCTGAACAGTTTTTCAAATTAAACAAAATTATGTGGCAGTTTCTAGAAACCTGAACAATTTTCAAGGCAGTATCTGTGAGACACACACAGAGACACATCCATATGAGTGTATCTTTGGGACACATATGTTATATTGGATGCATAAGCTCAGGACAATGAAAGAGGCTAGACAATAAAAACAGGAAGATTTAACTTGTTTACGTATTTACAACCCATGCTCTTAATAGTATACCTATGTGGAAGTGACTGTAAAATAGACCCACATGTGTGTTTAACACAAGAGCATGTTCCTCTTAATAGTCCCAAGGGAATGAAAGATACAAAGCAAATTTGGGGTTGGTTGTTTGAGTTGGGGGGGAGGAGCTGTTGTTGATTTTTTGGTTTGGGGTTTTTGGTTTTAGTTTTTTTCTGTTTTTATTTTCTGTGACAAACTGACTCTGTAGGCCAAGCTAACCTGGTCCTCATAATGTAGCTTAAACTGGTCTTAAATTCAGCTATCCTCCTGCCTCAACCTGCCCAGTGCTAAAATTACACCATGGTGCTAGAAGTACACCATCACACCTAACACAAAGCATTTTTTTTTTTTGCCATCATCCTGGCAAGTTTTGGAATATATCAGTAGGGATAGTGACAAGGGAGTCATGGGTAGGAGAAGTTAGGTAACAGCAAACCTCTAATACAGACATGGTTTTTATAAAGCCTTCCTTGAAGACAGGCTTAGATATTTCAAGACCTTCTCAGAAAAAGTTTTCAGCATCTTCTGTGTTCTGAATCAAGTTGCGTTTAATCATGCTTCAGTTATAGCAGAGTAGCAGGCTGGCAAATTCTCTGCCTTTCTATTCACCAAAATCCAAATTGAACTCACAAAAACTCCTTCCTTCTCTTCCCTCTTCAAAAAAAAAAAAAAAAAAAAAAAAAAAAAAAAAAAAAAAAGGCTGTGGATCTCTGCATCTGCCTCCATCAGTCATTGGAGAAAAGCTCTGTGATGACAGTTAGGGTATTCACTGATCTGATCACTGCGGCCCGCCAGTTCAGTTCAGGCACCCTCTCCACTATTTCTAGTAGTCCAAGCTGGGGTCATCCTTGGGGATTCCTGGCAATTTCCCTAGCACCAGGTTTCTCTCTATCCCCATATCTCCCTCCATCATGGTATCTCTCTCATTGCTTTCCCACTCAATTCCTGTTTCAGCTCGATGATCCCATTCCTTTATGTTCTCATCCCCTACCCTCCATTACCCTCCCCTCAACCCCAGTTCACTCATGGAGATATCGTCTATTTCCCCTTCCCAGGGCGATCCATGCATCCCTCTTTGGGTCTTCCTTGTTAGCTAGCTTCTCTGGAGTTGTGGGTTGTTGTCTGGTTATCCTTTGCTTTACTTCTAGTATCTACTTATGAGTGGGTACATACCATATCGGAGAGAGAGAGGAGGGATTCTATGAGTAAGTGCATCAGGATCATGGTGGGGAAACCTGCGGAGACGACCAAACCAAACTAGTGGGAACTCATGAAAGTTGGATCAATGGCTGTGGAGCCTGCATGGGACTGGACTAGGCCCTCTGCATGGTGAGACAGTTGTGTAGCTCGATTTGCTGGGGGTGGGGGGGTACCCTGGCGGTAGGATCAGAATCCATCCCTGGTGCATGAGGGAGCCCACTACCTATGATAGTAGTAGTGAGTTGCGGGGGAGGAGCTGTTGTTGATTTTTTGGTTTGGGGTTTTTGGTTTTGGTTTTTTTTCCTGTTTTTATTTTCTGTGACAAACTGACTCTGTAGGCCAAGCTAACCTGGTCCTCATAATGTAGCTTAAACTGGTCTTAAATTCAGCTATCCTCCTGCCTCAACCTGCCCAGTGCTAAAATTACACCATGGTGCTAGAAGTACACTATCACACCTAACACAAAGCATTTTTTTTTTTTTTGCCATCATCCTGGCAAGTTTTGGAATATATCAGTAGGGATAGTGACAAGGGAGTCATGGGTAGGAGAAGTTAGGTAACAGCAAACCTCTAATACAGACATGGTTTTTATAAAGCCTTCCTTGAAGAATCTATGACATTATTTCTATTTTTTATGTAGTTTGAAATGCTTATAAAGAGGTAAAAATGTATAGCTTTGATAAACATCTTGTATATAGTAGTTTTAGTCTAACTTATATTTATTTCCATAGGCTAGAATTGGAAATGCCTCTACTGGATGTGCCTCCCCATGGGAGGAGGCCTTGCCTTCTTGTGGGGGGGAGTGGGGGATGGGGAGGAGGCTGTGGGGGCAGGAGGAGGGAAGAGGGGGATCTTTGATTGGTGTGTAAAATGAATCAGAAAATTTCTTAATAAAAAAAGTGCCTCACTGTGGCCCTCCAGGAACAAAGAAGCAAAAAATAAAAATAAAAAAATCAGTAAATAGAGCCAGCCCTCCAAGACAAATTCCCAGCTGTAACTCTAGCACTTTGCTTAGTACTGAGAGCTTGCTAGAGCTGGCACATTTTTTTTATAAAACAGATGTATGACTGACTATCTGTCTGAGACAGAGGAATCGTAGCATCCCCAGTGTTGCCTGATGCCTTAGTCTAAGTATATTGCACAACCTAAAACAAAAGACCCAGTTCTCTGTCTCACTCTCCATATATTTTTAATTGTGGCCTTTGTAGCTGATTGTTCATAAAGTTTGTAGAAAACAACCTTTTTCAGACTTTCACAGCATTCTTCCAAATACAAACTTTTAGATATTAAAGTGATATATATAAATTTGGACTTTTAAAAAATGTGTGTGTATTTCAGAAATGGTTATATGATTAACTATAAATAGTAGTTAAAAACCAAGTTGTGAGTTAATCTTTTGCAACCATAAGGTATGTGTGCATTGTTTTTTGTTTTGTTTTGTTTTTGAGACAGGGTTTCTCTGTGTAGTTTTAGTGCCTGTCTGGGATCGCGCTCTGTAGACCAGGCTAGCCTGGAACTCACAGAGATCTGCCTGGCTCTGCCTCCCTAGTGCTGGGATTAAAGACATGCTCCACCACTGCCCCGCATGTGTGCATTTTTTTAAAGCATGGCTTATTTTATGAGTACTCCTTTTATTTCTGTAAAATTCTTTTTCTAGAATAACCACTGTTAAATAGATAACACTAATAAAAGTGAAAGGAAGGAAGAAAAGATATCATTTGCAAAAGTCCAGTTAAACATCCAAAATTGGGACAAATTTTGGCTAAACTTTAAAAGTGCTTCCAAGGATCAAGATGGGAAGTACTGCAGCGGGACAGTTAGCACACACGTCCGTAATCCCAGTGGTGAGCAGAGAGAGGCAGGAGACTGGGCTTCAAGTCCAGCCTTGTCTGCATAGCAAGTGGTACCTAAGCTTCAGGAAGCCCTGAAACAACAGACAGTTAGAAAGACCCAAGTCTTTGGGAAAAAAAAAAAAGAAAAAGAAAAAGAAAGAAAAGAAAAAAAGCGCAACCAAGGCCGTTTGCACAGGGGTGGGTTCTGGGACTTGGACCTGTATTTGAGAAGAGCCTCTGCTAATTCCTGTGTCCTTTGGGGAAGTTAACTCATCTTTAGGCTTCAGATGCTTTGGCTATAAAATAAGAATAGTACTCTTGTGATAGTACTCTGCAATGGTCTAGATTATTTTAACATTCATAGTATCTTTAGAATAAATGTTTAGCCTGGAAATAGAGATGAAGCATACTTAAAGTACATTATTTCTGACATATTTCTAAGTTTCTGTGTTACATTGCTTTACAATCACAAGATCCATTTCACAGTAACAGTATAGAAGTATTCAGTCCAAATGATCTCATATGATCTCTACAATGGCCTTGTAAGTTGCCATTATCATACCCATCTTTTAGGTAAGAAAACTGACCTTAAACTCACACAGTTTCAGGTGCTTCCCTGTTTATGTAAGTAGGAAGTGTTATGCTCGAATTTTTAAAAGAAAGTCTAATTCTCAATTCTAGCCTATGGAAATAAATATAAGTTAGACTAAAACCACTGTATACAAGATGTTTATCAAAGCTATACATTTTTACCTCTTTATAAGCATTTCAAACTACATAAAAAATAGAAATAATATCATAGTGAACCATTGTGAGTCACTTTATTATGGTTACTAGCTCATGCTAAATTTGTATATATTTTCATATATAACATATATGAATTAAGTTAACTGTTAAGCTACAGGGGACTGCTTAAAAATAGTTTGACATGTCCATTAAGTAGAATTTTTGAGACATTAAAATGTTTATGACATCTCTTATAATGGCATAGACTATGCTGCATATATTTAATTAAAAGGCAACAAATTGCCAGGCAGTGGTAGCACACGCCTTTAATCCCAGCACTCGGGAGGCAGAGGCAGGCAGATCTCTGTGAGTTCAAGGCCAGCCTGGTATCCAAAGCGAGTTCCAGGAAAGGCACAAAGATACACAGAGAAACCCTGACTCGGAGAAAAAAAAAAAAAAAAGGCAACAAATTTAATTGTGCTATGTTATGATCATAATCATTTTCTAAAAATAAAAGATTGTGAATCTTGGATTTGTAGAGGGTTTTAGATATTTTTCTCTTACTATTTTAATATTTTTTAAATTGAATACCATGAGTAGATTTTATTAGAAAAGATTAATACTTCACCAATACTCAGAAGAATACATGTACATATTCAGATATAAAGAGAACTTATCTACCTGACTTCATTTTAGAAATTTGGTTTATGTTCTAGAATATCCCATGAGACAGAATTTTATCACTCTCCCTTTAAAGAAATGTTTCTTATCTTATCTTGAGATACAGTCTCAATTTTATATGCCTATAGGTTTTTTTAGAACATGCCACAATTCAAAATTTTCTAAATGTTTCATGTTCATTATCTTGAAGAATAATATTCTGTTTCTGTTTGTACTAATAGGGGCATGGAAGTATAAAAATGGTGCTGTACATTTGGATATTATTTGTGATCTGCCAGCTGTTCATGTGGCCTTAATCACATGGTCCTTATTCTAAAAGATTGCTTGCTTCTATGTTATTTACCCCTGAACTGCAGTAATAGTTTCAATCCTACTGTCTTCTTTTGATAGTCTTCATTTCTCATCTTTGGCTGTCAGGTCACTCTTCAACAGGCAAACCTCTGAGAGCCTCATTTCTTTCTTGAGTCCTTACTTCTACTCTGCTTTTGGTCAAGAAAACAAGCACGTACCTATGTATAGGCTGAGTGTAGCCCCATGCCTCACCTATTCACTTGAAAAGCACAGTGCACTTGTATGTATGCTCAGTGCTGGAGGATGAACTGACCAATGAGACACAAATCCTTCCCTCAAAGAAGCTTTCACATAGCAGGAGAGGTGGATATGTCCCATGAAGGTAGTAAAGGAAGAACATTCCTGGAGTTCAGCAGAGGGCTAACCGTGAGCTTTGCCATAGATGTGAAAATGGGTTCAAACTATGAAAGGCAAGGATTTGAACATACAAAGATTAAAGTAAAGCCTACCTCTGAAGCCATAGGCAAAGTGTGGAGGGATCAAAGGGGTAAAGAATCTGCAAAGAAGTGGTTGAATTTAATTAGAGCATGAAGTGTGGGAGGGTGAGTAGTGGGAAATAAATGGCCAAAGTAGACTGGGCCCAGAAGTTAAAGGACTTGATTGCCAGGCCAAGGAATCTGAACTTTATTCAGTGGACAATGGGGAGCTATTGAAAGTTTCCAGTAGGAGAGTAACACAGTCAGAGCTGTGCCTCCTGAAAATTAATCTGGCAGCAGTGAGAAAAATGGATTGGAGTGGAGAGAGACCAGAGGACAAAGGAAAGGTAGGAGAGACTCCCAGCAGTCCAGGCAAAAGGCAATATGGGCTCTAAGTAGGGCATGGGCAGAGGGACTGGGCAAGACAGCACTGATTTATGACACATGGCAGAAGAGAATTAATCCATTATATTTGGAAGCCAGGGATAGCCAGGCACCAAAGACATCTCTGATTTTGAGCCTGAGTGGAGCCATAAACAGAACCAGGGCAGCAGAGAAGGAGCAGGCCTGGGAGGGGAGAGCACCAGTTTAATTTCATACACACTGAGTGGTGCTGAGTGGGTATCTGTGAGCTGTCTGCTGGGCTTCAGGAGACTGGAGAGTGCAGGGCAGAAGGAAAGCCAGGCTTGGGTATGAGTGCTTTGGAGTCATCTCTGCCTCACTGGACCAAGAGGCAGAGGCAGAGCTAATTGCTGCAGCTTGTGGAATTTGTGGGTGGCCTATTTCATGCCAGTTTTGCTGCTTGCTCTCCCTCCCTTCATTCCTTCCCTCCTTTCTCCCCTTTTCTCTGTTCTTAGGAGGGAAATGCCTAAGTTGCTTGCAGAGAAGCATTGATTCATTGATTCATGCAAACATAAACTAAGTTTTAAAAGAATTTCGAATGCATCTATTGGAACCAGTTGCATATCATACATAGCCTTTACTGTCACATAAAATGTATTCCCATGTGACTGTAGAGAAGTCATTGTATTCCTTACCATTCAGGTTCTTAGATCCCTTATAAGACAGATAAGACTGGTAAGACCCATGGTCCTTGTAACTGACCACATGTAGCCAAAACTGACATTATGTCAGCATAATTTGGAGAAGACAGAGGAAGGGGCCAAGACTGAGGGATCTATCTGTTTTAAACCTTCTAGCATGATTGTGATATACAGCCTGGGCTACATAACCTGCTAGGTTCATTCCATCTCTTATATTCATTCTAAAGTTTTATCAATATTTAGACAAAATGTGCATTTTCCACAGCTCATAAGTGAGAAAACATATCCAAAATGCAAATTTACTGTCAAATTCAGTTCATGTATAACAAAATACTCCCCCTCTACCCTTTAAGTTAGAGGATGATATATATTTGAAATGTATTTGAAAAGCACTGTAATTTAGAGCCCTCCTGGGATGGTATGAGCTGGGGTGGGGGGTTGGAAGAGGAAGAAAGCCAGGCAAGATGAGCAGCAGGCTCACATGCTCATTTCCAGCCACACCCAGGGACTATCTCCATACCTGTAGTTCAGGGCTGTCTGTGCTTTGCAGTTGATTTCAGTGCTTCTGCGGTTCTTGTCAAGTCATGTCCTTGTGCTGCTTCTGACTGTCCTTGTCACAGTTTATACATAAGCATTTCAGAAACAGCTCTTCACAGGCCAGTGCTGGTCTAGAGTAGAGGCCAGCGTCTTTAACCCAGCCCTGTCTGTGTGGTAGAGATCCCATCCCAGATTTCCTAATGTAACCTTCCCATAGCTCACATGGTTCCAGCATTGTTTTGGCATTCATAATGTACATTCATATGGCCCCATGAAAACTCAGGCATGGCCACACAGGAAGGAAGGCCAGGATGGAGGCATCCAGTTTTTCTCCACTGTCTAGATTTTCTTTCTTCCAGAGGGGACTCAGTTGCAGAATATGACATACTGGGCTGACCGGCTTATAATTTAATAGGTTAGAATTTGGAAACTGAAAATTACCAACTTCCAAATTTAATTTTGACATCCTATTTTCTCAGTGAGTGTTTATTGAGGAGGTACTAAAACTGGGGAATTCTACTCTGTTGTTAAATCAGGAACTAGCAGCTAGCTGAGTGACTCTGATGTGTCCTACCTACCACCAAAATTTTAGACCTGACCTAAATGCAGAGCATAGCCTTGCTGATGATGCTAATTCATCACCTATATGGAACCCTGAAGAGCATTTCCCAGAGTCCTGTTCCCCTAGGTGAAGCCTTCTCTGATCCTCATTTGGGTCGTCCCATAACTCTTCGTCCATTCTTCAGCCCCATAGCGTCCATTTTCTTTCCCCCAGGTTTGGTTCCCTGGCTTTAATTCCACTCAGTTAGGTGAGCTGGAGACTTCATTAAAGTAATTTATTGTAAGGTATGGATGAGGTTTAACCCTCTTAGAGAAATTTGCGATTGAAAAAGTGTTCTGCTTGACAATTGGGTTTGCCCACCTCTTCCTCCTCAAGTTAAGGAGATGTAAAGACTGAAAATTTTTAATAGGGCCTTTAGACATAGTCTCCTATTTCCTGCCACTCAATTAAAAAAAAAAACCTTTAGAAGAACATGAAATTATCCCAGCATCCCTATGTCTAAACCATCTCTGTCTCAGACCTACATCCCTGAGATGCAACAGGACTTCTGTGGGATTGCTTCAACCATACTGGACCCATTTATTACAGAACTGTTCCCAGTCCACTTCCTTAGACTTGGATACAACTTCCATTTATATCAAAACACTATTCCTGGATTCTACTCTTTGGACTTTGTTCATGTACAATTAACTGTCGTTATGTGATCACTAGACATGACTTTAAGTCAGTCATTTATCTTCTCTAGGTCTGTTTCCTAATATATAAAATGGGAGCATGGTAAAGGTTAAACATGGTATGTGGATAGAATCAGTAACATTTCATTATGTATCAATAGATGTGTTATTATCATTAATTACTATCTCTACTCCCTCCAACAACTTTGATTTGGAGTCCTTTACTGATTACCTAAGAAGATCTAATTCTTGACTGTTACAGGCTGGTCAGTACTAGTTTCCTGGTCTGCATTTTATACACAAAATGGATAAAGGCAGAGACCACGTATTTCCTGAACCAAGACTTAAGACACCATTTTATCAGCATAGGCATATTTATAGGGATAGCAAAGGGCAAGGTGTGAGGGCTAGGAATGTAGTTCCATAAGTAGATTGCTCACCTGGTATGCACAAAGGCATGGGTCCAATGCCCAACTCTGCATAAACCAGGTATGATGGTACACACCTGTAACCCAGCACTCAGAGGGGGAGACAAATGAGTCAGGAATTCAAGGTCATCCTAAACTGCAAGGTCATCCTTGGCAACATAGCAAATTCCAGACCCTTGTCTCAAAGAAATAAAAATAAAAAATATTAGAAGGCAAAATATGAAGCCACGAGTCAGAAACTCAAAGGCTATAGTTCTTGTACTTGTCCTCTGAATATGAATTCCATATACTAGACAAAGACAAATTTCAGTCACAAAGCAGTGCTAAATAAAGGTAGCATTATCTCCCAATAACTCATTGTATTAAGAAAGGAAAGCTGATCACATTGCGAAAAAGTTGTCTGCATTTCATGGAAGTATTTTCACCGAGAAAGGAGACAACAGAAACTCGGAAGGCATAGGAAATTTGAGTGCAGACTCTACCACTTAAAATGCATGGGCAAAAAGACTAGCTAAATTGTTCTTATTCTTTAATTTATCCAAGTCTTAGTTCCTTATCAGTAACAGATTAATGATACCCATCTTGAAGGCATATTGTGAAGATTAGAAAGTATATATAGAAGTCGGCCTTAATGTTTGGTCTAAATAAATGTATTTCCTGGAAATCTAAAGCCAAGTTTCTCTTCAAGATGAAAAAGGAACTGTAATTATGCCCACTTTCCACATATAACCAAGCTCTATAATATAAAAACAAACAAAAACTTATCTAACTGCTATAGAACATGGAAATAAACATTTTCTGTAATTACTTTTTAACCCCAGTTTTCCCAGTAAGTATCAACAGATAATCAGATTGGCTATAAATTAACTACCTTTCAACAGCGATTTCTGAAAAGGGAGCTTTCAAAGGCTTCCTCGTGTACTTTCGCAGAGGAGTCTTCTGTTATTTTGTAAGGAAAATAGCATACTCTGAGACTATGTCATTAAAAGAAATGATCTGTTAACATTTTAGGGCAAAGTACAGAGGCACCTAGTGAGCCCTCACTTTTAAGGGATTCCCCAGTCCTATGTATCTAATGCCTAATTTCCAACTAGAAATCCTGTTCTCTAAATAGATCTTGAGCATTTTAGATAAGTTGAGAAATTATGTGCTGAGTATTTTTTGTTTCTTATTTCTAATGAATCAGTAATTTTGACCTTCGTTCCATATGCCTCTTTAATTTATGGTGAAGAAAATAATACTGATATTTCAAAAATTAATACACATTCTCAAGCCACCAAGTTTCCAAATTATGATATTTCCAATGGCAAATGAAATAACATGCTGTCCATGCAGTTAGTGATTTGAGGCAATTTGAACATCATGATAAGAGAGGGGGGAATTACAAGCAGTGTTATAATTAAAGGTCTGTTGATTCTTCCGTTTAAATGCCATTGTTGAAAGATTTTTCACTCAGATGTCAAAGTCTGTGGCCAGCCAAAACTTGGCATGCTAGAACCGAGCCCAGGGAAACATTGTGTTCTACAGATTGAAAAACCAAAATCTGTTAAGAACAGAAATGTTGGGCTTGGTCTGATTTCTCATGAATCAGAACCAGAACATAGCCAAATACCACCTCCTCTTTATGAAAGGAAGTAGTGCAGGTGGATACTAATGGGAAATGTTTGTTCCCATGGATAATGAACGGAAATTATCGTTTGGTATCAACATACAGTGCCAGGGTTACAGTCACATTATTAAAGCATGTTTCTTTGAGAAGTTCAAAGTGACTTAGAAGCCTCTTCTGGTTACTTCTTTGTGGATGTGAAATGGGGAGCAGTATTTACATATCTCCCAAGGTTTACACTGAAGTTCAGATTCTCCATATCTCATTCCTGTTAGGAGGAACACCTGAAACAAAGCTCTATTTGCTTAACTCTCTCCCTAGAAATAGATTCCCACATGCTATGTTTCCCTAGAAAGAAATTTCCAAATACCTTTTTTCCCTTTTAGTTTGGAAGCTATAAAGCCATGGCCTGGAGCTGCATCTAGCTAGCCTATAATTTTTGTTCTTAATTTATATTTGATCTGTGGAATATTTTAAAATAATTAGATCCAGCTTTTAAACACAAAGAGATTTCCAAAATATCCAGATTTTTCCGGCTTCTCTCGAAAATTGAAGCTCTGGCAGCATTAGACCCGCGTTCGCACGTGGCACCCGCACCGGAACGGAATGGCAGCTGCTCCCTTCAGACAAGCCGCGTACTCTCCAGCTTGACGTCCCCACGGCTCCTTGTTTATGTCACACCCTCTCCTCTCGTTTTCTCTACCACCGTGGCTCAGCTCTGAAGGACTGAGACTGGCCTTCTATTGCTTGTGGTAGTTGTGTGAATGGTCCTTGCTTACCTGGCTGGAGTACTGTTAAAGCTCTCAAACTTTTCCCACTAAGTAAGACCAGTGCAAAGGCTGTGTGCTCAGTGGTACTCACAAAAGTGTTGTTCAAAATAATGAAAATCAGATGGCAAGAAAATGGCTACAAATAGTGTTTGATTTACTATGTATTAATAAATTCACAAAATAGAATACCGTTCAGGATGTTAAATATATGCCTCAAGAGAATGCAGGTCACAAAACAATGTGTACAACAATTTTTCTGTTTAGTAGAAGAACAATATATACAAAAAGGCTGAAAAGATGTGTAACAGCAGTGTTAGCAAAGCATGTGTGTCGGTGAAAGTGCTTATCTACAGAAATTCATAGGAAAGCCCAAGGGTAGCTCTTGGAGGTGTCCTGCTTGGCTTCCTTCCTCCATTTTGACTCAGGGTTGAAGCTGTTTTCCAGTTCTCCATCCAGAGCTGGTTTTCCTCCTTGCTTTTATTCTATAAACATGGATACAATAAAAAAAATAAGATTCCTGTAGTTGTTGGTTTTTTTGTTTGTTTGTTTTTTTTTTTTTGTTTTGTTTTTTTGGTTTTTCGAGACAGGGTTTCTCTGTGTAGCTTTGCGCCTTTCCTGGAACTCTTTTTGGAGACCAGGCTGGCCTCGAACTCACAGAGATCCGCCTGGCTCTGCCTCCCGAGTGCTGGGATTAAAGGCATGCACCACCACCGCCCGGCCCCTGTAGTTGTTTTAAATGATGGGAAAGTTATTATTGCTCACCTACATGCTACATTGCCACCCAGTCGAAGCGAGAACCCCAGTTCCTGGGCTGGCCTTGAATCTGCTGGTTCTTCTGAAGCCCCTTTGGATGACACACACACACACACACACACACACACACACACACACACACACAAAACAAAAAACAAAAAAAAACTTACTCAAATGACTAATAACAAATAAAAAAAAACTTGAAAAAGAAAAATTCCACATATACAGATGAACTTAACACAAACTCTTAAAGGCCAGAACCTAAACTTGCCGCAGCAAAAATATGCCAGTGTGAAGTCACAAAGCTTCTAGGCAAAAGACTGCTAAGTGTTTCTGGAAATTCTACTGATCCTAATACTTAGCACAATGTCTGGCAGATAAGAGAGGATCAAAAAATTGCAGAATAAAATTCAAATAAATTCACACTCCCACCAATGAATAATTTTAACCTTTATATGAAGAATCTCAGTTGTCTTTTAAATAAAAATAAAATGTTTGAATTTTACTGACTGCTCTTATAGTATCAGTATCATTTGTCTCCCAGATAGTTTAATGCAGTATTTTTTTTAAAAATTTAATTTATAATTTTGTAGCGGCATGAGCCTAGAGAAAGAATACAAAGGAATGAGAGATAGTCTTTCCAAAGGTGGATTCAGTAAGAACAGCTCTAGCTCTTAAGTATGCCTGGAAGTGCCAGCTTCATTGTTTAAACTTGACTCTTGACCACCAACCTCTATTTCTTGCAGCATTCTTCACTTCTGTGCTTCCCAGCCTCTGTTCTCATGGTTCACCAGTTCATCTCATGATCCTTCTTGCTGTTTCATCCATGTCCCCTTCATCTGCCCACCAATGTCAGGTTGCCTTTCTTTACCTCTCTCTGTATTCCTGGATTCTAATCAGTTTTTCAAAGCTTCTCCATAAGGATCTGAAACTGATATTGGCCTGTAGATTCTGGAACCTTCCTACAGAAAACTAAATATTTCCAACTGATTGTTCTGCCCATGGCATCTCCAGTGCTGACTACTGTCCTTTGAGTACCACAGAAGCTGGTCAGGTTGATCCCAAACATATTGTGCTTCTCTCTCTCCTCATGCTGTAACTTATCTCATACCCCTAGCCTAAACCCGATCCTTCTGATTGCCAGGTGTTGAAGTTTTCCCTATATTCGAAAGTCCATCTTACACACTTAGCCTTCTTTGGTATTCCTCAAGTACTGACTCCTACAGAATTTTATTAGCAACTCTTATGATTCCTTCCTGTTGTGTTTTAATCATGTGATGGTTATATTCTAACTATAAGGAATTGACTTCCTATTCATCTTTGGAGCTATGAGGTCCTAGTAGGGTCCTTTGCTCATAACAGGCATGCATTAAATATATATTGAATTAAATTGAATTTATATACATGTTAGGACTTGAATGATACAGAAATTCCACCTTGCCCCAAATATCTCCTCTACTTTTCAGGCCATAATATCTTGTTGGGTGCTTTCTTTTCTCTAGATATGGGGATTTTCTATAAGTTTTTGGTCCCTGGAAAGTAAACTGTTGGCTCTGTAATATTTGGATTTTGCTTCCAACCAAAAGGCAGTGATCATCTCCTATAAGGAAACAAAACTCTGAAGAATAAGTCAAACATCAGTTGTGGAGGGTAAAGACTCGGAAAGAGACCAAGAAGAGGCAGGAGCTTAGGTGTGTTACTTAACTAGTTGAATGCCTTGTTATCTCATCTGTGAAAGTGTGTGATAACAGCTGTGAAAGTGTGTGATAACAGCAACTTATACCTTGTAAAGATGTTATTAGATCTAGCCAAATAGGTATAAAGTATTGACGATAATACCTGACACGTTGTAAATGCTAATAACTGGTAGCTATCATGAAATAGTTATGTGTGGCTTACATATATGGGGCATATATACTTCAAGTATGCTCATATATAGTAACGATACATATTTGACTGATAGGTAATACATATGGATTTTTATGTAATGATTGCTTTAACTGTTATTCCATTCATATCAAGAAACCTGTGGATAATCCATGCAGGGACCTTAAACTCCTGGTGATACGGGATATAAATGAAAGACCAAATATTGTCAGACAGGCCTAGTTTGAAGCACACATCTGCCACCTTCTCACTGTGCAGGGTAGAGTCATTGAACCTGTCAGAAACTCAGTGTCTCCCCTGAAAGCAGGGGTAAGTCTCTCTTTCGCTCCTGGTCTGAAGACTGGGCAAGCTTCTGCCCTCTGTTCATGCGAAGACCAGACTTCCTTCTTGTGGTCATTGCTGTCCTCTTCCTGACCTTTGCATTTGTTTTCTTGACAAATTAGATTTCAGACTTTTTGTCAGGAACAAACTTAGAAGAAATGACTGGCACTATTTCAGAAAAGTGGTGGCTGTACCAGCTACTAATTTCAAATTATTAATAATTTAATATAATAGTGAAAAGTTGAAATATGTACCAATTAATATGTACCAAGCCTGATGGAGAACAAATATCTACCAAACTGTAGCTAAATCCTTAATCTAGAACAAACTTACTGTTCGGTCAGGGTTTTTTTTCTTTTTGTAAAATGTCTTTTACCTATAGAAATAGTTGTACCAATAAAATTTTACAGATGGTAGTTTTTTTAAGTAAGGGAATTCAGATTCTTATTGAAAAGAATATGTCCCACTTTGTCCTATTCGAAGGATGTATAAAGGTTCAGGAGGGAAGGAAAAACAGAAAAATAAACAGTTCTGAAAATATCTACAAACTCCAGTCCATTTGGATCTGAAAGAGAAACTTACGGTGTCTCTTCTTGCATTTAGCCTTGTTCTTGTTCTGCTGTGATGTGGCACTTAATGCTCCAGGGGACCTAGAGCAGTGTGACAAATGCAACCAAAAGTCTCATGAAAATGAGCCTCTTAAGAGCGTCTGAGCTGGTCTGCAATGGCCTCGGGAAATCCCCCCAGCTATTCTCGTCCTTTTTATCCACTACATTCTCTGACTCAAAAGGAAACCTCACTTCACCTCCTTGACCAGAATTGAGCAGACATTGATTTGGCTACCTGGTGCTTTATTTATTCATTCATTAGTCTTCACCGTTTGTATTCTAGCAGAACAAAGGAATCTATCTTTCTTTGCATTAATTTTAAGGATGTGCAAATGTATGTCTGTCAGAGTATGCATATTTATGTTTATGTAATTTTATGAATAGGTTGCTTTAACTTAAAATATTTCCAGTCAAAATTGCAGTACATAGAACCTCACGGTCAACGTCATTGTGCAGAATGTCTGTACTTGACACATTAGCTGAATTCCTAAAAATCTTGCACATAAAGTGAGCATTTTAAAAGAGAATCATGTTTTCCATTCACTTCTATAATTAGTCAGGTTAGGTGTCACATGGGAAAAATAAGTGGCCAGTGCATAATTTTTTAAAAAATTAAGAATTGCAACTTTCACTTCAGTGATAATGATGCATTTATCTATAGACACTTTATGTGCATTAATTGCCCCCAAGAAAAGCCAATAAGAAGTGAATCCAATTAAACAGCAGATAGTTTAGAAGCAAATGTTTTTTCTAAACCACCATTGGAAGCAGAAGGAAACTCAGAGAGTGTAAGTCAGGGCTTGTTCCCCTAGTTAAGAGTGCACAGCAGAAAAGGTAGAATTGAATATACAAACCTTTAAACAACAGCTCATGATATTCAAATGTATTCTTTGCACAATTACATTAATGATTTATAATAAAATATACTATAATTTCCTTTCTGTTTACAGGACTCAGAGTGGGTACCACATTCTCATAGCTGCTTAAATAGTATTAATGAAGGAGCTTTTCATCTGAACACAGAATACAGATTTCTTTAGGCAATTTGACCATTTAAAGCAGAAACTGTTTGCTTTGGGGCAGAATGCATGTTCCTGTTCTTTTAAATCTTGAACCAGTGTCTTTGTACAAACTTTCCTACAGGAACACTTGTTGAGCTAATGAACATTTCTAAATAGATACTTGGGATTAAGCAACTAAAGAATGGCCTTTGAAGATATTTTTAACCCCCTAGTACCAGCTTTGGATGTCATGCTTTCTTCAAGTTCGTAATTCTGAATTTATTCTTACTTAGGGAATCTTTTCTAAGTCAAGTTGTTCAAAATGGAACTATAATAAATTCTACAGCACTATCTGTTTAGTGTGCAACTGATCCTGAACAAAGAGAGATCATGTGGGAATTAAAGACAATTCATCCTTAATTATCACTTTAGTTATAATCTGACAGACCTGTTCAGTGAGGAAACTATGGATGTATGTGCAGCTAACATATGAGAAAACATATACAAGCTACCATTCCCAATGTACTATACATACCTTCACTCTCCTGCTGGAGAGTAAGTAATCAAAATAGCAACACCAATCAAGATCCTTAGTTCACAAAGCATTCTGGATACATCATCCATTTTAATTCTTAGAACAAGATGTTCTCCAAGGCACATGTTATCCGCATTTACAAATAGTGTGTGAGGTTTAAAAGGACAGATGACTTGCTTAAGGACACAAAGTTCTTAAAGGGAGCAGCTGCCTCTACTAACTCAAACATTGTGAGTGGCTTAGCAGAAACAGGGACCTAAACTGAAACGTTGCCATACCACAACCATCCTGCAAGGCACAGAGGAACTACCTCTGTGATATGTAGGCTTTACTCTTCATCATTTTCTATGAGGTCATTTTTTTCCCACCTGCAAAGAGGCCTTTGTAAATACTGAATTTATATTACTCAGATGCCAAAGAAATCCTTATGATGTTCTATGAAAATCATTATTATATCTAATACCGTTGTATTGGTCCTTTACAACCTGTGAAGAATGTGGACTTCTGTATCTAAAAAGGATCTTAATCCTAATTTGAACAATCCTTCATACCTTCTAAGATTTATACTTTTTCCATTAAAAATTAAGTGAACATAATCAGTTTGGTTTCTGGGAACATCTTGTCTGGAAATACCAGCGATGATGGACCATCTTGCTAAATGGAGTGGACCTGGACATTGAGAAAGAATTGTGATTGTGAATCCCACAAAAAAAAAAAAAAAAAGCCACAGACTTTTGTTGTCAGTACAGAATCCAAAGTTGTCACTAAATTCTGCAATCCGGTGAATAGGGAATTTGAGATTTAAAAAAAAAACAAAAAAAAAAAACCAAAAAACAAAAAAAAAAAAAACTGAGTACTTGGTCCTAGAGCCTAACAATGCCAGGGCTCTGTTACTCAGTATCACATCCTTCAGTTGTGTACAAACATCCAGTCGACATTGGAACTGGAAAACTGGGAACTTGACAGGGTCTCTCTGTGTAACCCTGGCTGTCCTGGAACTCACTTTGTAGACCAGGATGGCCTCAAACTCACAGAGATCCACCTGCCTATGCCTTCTGCCCATGATTAAAGGTTTGCATGCACCACCATTGCCCAGCTGAAAACTTGGAATTTCTTAAGCCTTTACTGTTACTGTCTCAAAGCCTCTGTCACTATGAATACCAAGATGTCCTCAACACCTTGGTCCTAGAACACTTGCAGTCCAAATTGACATTTCTTCCACAATAAATAATTATGACCTATAATTTTTCATTATTGGTGATTTTAATAAGTTCTTTTGCATAAATAGAACTTGCTCCATATTATAGGTGATGAGATCAAGATCATGGTCTAAGGTCACATACAAGTTTTAGAGCCACAGTTATGCCCAGGCTAGCAGATAATCTCACATTTCATCATGCTTTTTCACAGCCTTGTTGAACTTCACAGATTTACCCAATGACAGTGATTCTCAACTGGACTTTAAAGTCACCTAAAGGGCTTGCCAAAATATAGATACTCCAGCATCTTCCTATGGGTGTCTGATTGAGCATGGCTAGAGTAAGACCCAAGGATTTATAATTCCAGCAAGTTTCTAACCAACACCAATGTGACTGGTCTGAGGAGCATTCTTTTAGGAGCACTGACCAACTGAATGTACTAACTGAATGGCAGGTATATAGTAAGACAAGGCTTTCTGAAAGAAGTTAGCTCCAGAGATGCTTGCTGCCTTAGGCTGCTTTGTTCTCCATTTCTAACCTCCGTTGGGAAAGAATAGAACAAATATGGAGTAGTGAGGACTAGGGGAAAAAAAGATTTCAGTATTTTGAAAGAGTTCAGGCCTTCTGGCACTCAAAAATTGGACACTGACGGGTAGAGAGATAGTTCCAAACTTACAGGTACTGCTGCTCTTCCACAGGACCCAAATTTGGATCCTAAAACCAACATGGCAGGGTCAGAGAGTCACAACCTCTAGGGGTATCTGGTGCCTTCTTTTTTTTTTTTTTTTTTTTTTTTTTTTTTTTTTTTTTTTTTTTTTTTGGTTTTTCGAGACAGGGTTTCTCTGTGTAGCTTTGCGCCTTTTCCTGGAACTCACTTGGTAGCCCAGGCTGGCCTCGAACTCACAGAGATCCGCCTGGCTCTGCCTCCCGAGTGCTGGGATTAAAGGCGTGCGCCACCACCGCCTGGCTCTGGTGCCTTCTTGTGGCTTCTCTGAGCACCTGCACACATGTAGCATACTAAAGAGACACATATACATAAATAAAAATAAACATGAAAGAAGAATCGGACACTGAAATCCTTCAGCTTCCTTCTAACTAGAATTACTATTGTCATTAACTAGGAAATATGAGTGCTATCCCTCAGCAAGTGTCATTAGATGGATCTTCAGTGGACCCCTTTACGACATGTTTTAAGAGCATGGCTTTGTGTGAACCTAGGAGGGAGTTCTTAGAGCAGAAAGAAAAGACTCACCCGTGCTTTGTCAGCCAGACACTGTGACTGATAAAGGCTCTTGTAACGTAAACTCAGTTAGAACCAACAAAGTAATATATCTGCCAAAGTGAATTTAAAAAAAAAAAACTAAGAAATTTTAGTTGTATCAAAAGATAATATCCAGACCAATGTAGCTGACGGTGCCTGTATTAATTTCCTGGGCTTTTAGAACAAATTACCACAAGCCTGCTACTTTAATACCATGCGTATTTATCCTCATTACAGTTCTGAGAGCAGAAGTCTGAACTTGTTTTACTGCACTAGAGTCAGGGTCTTCCTAGAGTTCATTCATTTTGGGGATTCTAGAAGCCAATTCACCTTCTTGCCCTTTCTGTCTTTGAGAACCTCTGCACTCCTTGGCTTATGGCCCCTCTCTTGCATAGCTCCAACTCCAACTTCTGCCAGCATATCAGCTGACTGATCCTCCTACCTCTTTCTTATAAGAACTTGTGACTGTATTTATAGCCGAACTAGGAAATCCCAGATAATCTCCCCATCTTAACAGTGTTGGTTTAATCACATCCACAAGACCCCCTTGGCCATATAAGGTAACCTACAGGTTCTGGGAGTTAGGACATGGGTGTATTGTGAGGCTATCCATCAATCCACCTAGCACAGTTCCTTTGCAGTATGGTCATAAGACCAAGTGTATAGTTACCCCTTTCTTGGCGTCAGAATTTAAGACTTATTTTAATAGAATTTATCCAAAAGGACAAGAGAGTAGGATTGTGGAAGCCAAGGGTACGAAAGACAGCTCGGAAAGTATGAGCAAAGCAAACATGGAGAGGGACAGAGGAATTGAGTCCCAAAATAGGTGCTTTTCTTCAGTTGTTTGACCTTAAGCTTATCAGATAAGCCTTCTCTACAACTTAGCTTTCCTAGGCTACAGAGAAAACAAAGCACCTACTGAAGACCTTTTCTTCTATTATATTACTGGATTACATTTTAAAACTAGGGACTTGCTTACCATCTCCAGTATTCAGGATGAATGTTGTCCACTTTCTCTTCTAATTTAAAATTCACTTAAGTTTAAATTTGGAATATGTTCTCTAAGGACCTCTTTCTGTAAAAATAGTGGTGAGGCTATAAAAACAAATAAACAGTATGAGTATTTGCATGACTAATTTTGTTTGCTCATTGGTTTGGTTTGGTTTTTTTCTTTTTTTTTTTTTTTCTTTTTTGAGACAGTTTTTTTCTGTGTAAATTCCTGTTTCTCTGTCCTGAAACTCACTTTTTAGACCAGGTTGGCCTCAAACTCACAGAGATCTGTTCTGCCTGCCTCTGCCTCCTGAGTACTGGGATTAAAGGCATGTACCATCACCACCCAGTGGCTGATTCTTAAGTATCCTCCTGAATAATATCATTTAGAGCATTAAATCACTGGTGTTAGGGTAATACGCATACCCATTTTATATACTGGAAACTTGGGGCCTAGATAAAAATGTTGTATTAAGAACTGTGAAAATATTTGGTACTTTCAGCTTTAATGCGGTGTCATCTACCAGTGTGAGCAGTAGTCATTTGAGACAATACGTTAAATATGCCAAACAAAATGGAAGGCCTTGTTCCCACAGAGGTCAGTCTCAAAGCATTAGTGACTAACAAGAAGGCAGTCACTGAGAGATCACTGAGCAGTCCCAAAGAAATGAGGACAGGCTGTTTGTTTATTTGTTTATTATTGTATTTAGGCCTGTTTGCAGACAAGGTCATGAAATTAACCTTTGGTTCTCAAAAGGAAGTAGGGCAGGTTTGATACCATCTCCCTATTGCATTAAGGTCACCCCATAAGCACTGCCTTTTAAGTGATGATTCACAGAGGACCACAAAGAATCGTTTGGAGGAAGTTTATAAGAAAGAAGACTTTGAGAGCTGAACCAGAAAGGTGCCTGAAAGTAAATCAGATTCTGGCATATTCGGAGTTATGGCATTTATTATTATGTGCAGAGTATGCATGGAATTTTGAACTAAAAGCTGGAGAAGCAAAGGTCTAGAAACTCTCATGCATAGTAAATAAATTAACCCTTTTTTCTCTTTTCCATACGCCTTACATTTGGTGATTCATTCATGTAGGTATGCACTGGTAAAGTGTGATGTACCATGCATGAAGCTACTTATTTGTGCATGTGACTAAGATGTGGGCCTCTGGGAGCTTCTTGTGGTGTTATGTGGACAGGACAATCTTTCCTAGACCAAAAGTTCTTTGGGAAAAGGAGAGGGGTGTGTCTACTTTGACTGTCAAGCTTCTGCACTTACTAAACTAGGTTATCTCCTATAAAATATTTGGAGGTTTTATAAAGCCAGCGTCTAATGCCCAGATTACCAGCTGTTCTACATGAGACTTATATTATATATGCTGTACATACAGTACCCAGTCCTTTTGTCTAATCTAAAAACATCAGAAATGTCATTGATATATTTATGCTAAAAATACATAGAATAAAGAAATTATTTTATCATAAGCAAGTCATTAGCTCAGGAAATATCTATCCATGAAATCTATATATTATTGGAATACATATATATTATTGGAATCCTGTCACCAAGGAAATGATTTAATAATCTGTTTATTTAAAAAAGAAAGAAAGAAAAATAATAATCTGTTTGTTTGAGTGCCAAATAGAAATCCTAGCTTCAACTAGTTATCTTTGTTTTATAATGACTTTTATTCCTTTCCCTATTCATTTATTTATTACATGTCTACTGTATACTAACCATTTAGCATGGAGGGGGGAAGCAGCAGCCTAAGTGATTATGCAAACCTTAAATATAACTACATGTTTGTGTGTGTTCATATGCTTCTTAAAAGAGCATGTCTGTGACAGAGAGTGAAGGATAGCATTGTCAGGGGACAAATTAAAGAGACACGATGTAATTATCCAAACTGGAATTAAGCCAATTAATAACCTGTGTGCTAACACTCCCCTCAAAGTGCTAAAAATACCATCAGATACTTAAATGTCCTGGGTGGTCATGGTCAGCGGTCTTCATCTCACCCCGTCTCAACACTGTGCCAGGGCGTGTGCACCCTGTGCCAGGGCGTGTGCACCCTGGCTTCTGATCACTCTCAAGCTTCTGAGAGTTATATTCTTTCTACTGAAATTTTTAAATGTGCTTTATTCATTTACTGTTCATTTAACGTACCGGTTTGTGAAACCTCCTGGGTGCCAGGCTGAGAATGCAGGCTTAGGGTCATACTGCCTGCACTGAATCCTAGCTCTGTTTCCAGTTCTGTAACTTAGCAGGTCTCATGACCTCACTGTAGTTGAGTCTCCTCTGCTGTGAAATGGAGGCACCCGAGTACCTAACGCACAGTGTTGCTGTGACAGTAATTTATAATAGACGTGCTCAGTCCAAAGCAACTGTCCCAGAACATAGTGGATGTCGTCCTTATTGTGGGCCAGGAAATGTTCTTGAATTTGGGAATAATGAAATTTTGTGGCCTTCAGATGAACTAACACCTTGTAAGTTTAGATGTTAGAAATGTAAGGTTCTAAACTTCACTGATCTCCATTGCTAGCCCTTTCTAATATAAGTCTACATCCTCCATCTTTGCTTTCTTGTTTGCTTTTATGAGCTGAACTGCCAGGCTTTGGATAGAGCACACTCAGCACGCCCATCGTCCATCATTGTGCTTTGTTAACCTTCATATTAAGCCTTCCGCAATAACTACCAGGTAGTTACAAGTCTGTGTACTTTCCTTATATTAGTCTCTGCTGTCTTCAACTGGGCCAGTGTCATCACTTGCCACAGATGGGAAGACTGAGGCTTTGAGCAAAGCTGTGTCTCGTGAAATGTTAGAAAGCTGTGTTTGCTGTGAAGCTTGTGCCCTCCATATACAGCATGCCGGCCGGCGTGCATTTGTAACCACCTCCCTGCCCTGCCCTGCCCTGGGCTTCCCCATCATATACTTTGAGACTGCAGGAGGATCACCCAATGTCAAAATTTCTCTCTCTCTCACCTCCAAACTGCCTGCGGACCTTGTATTTCCGGCCAGTCACAGCAGCTATTGGTAAAGAGGTCAGTGTGCAAATAAACTAAATCACTTGGGCTATGACTTCTTTCGGGTGCTTGCTTTTGAGTGGGTTCCAGGTGCCTGACATTTCTTTCGGTTTTCTTCTTTTACCCTAAGTAGCACCGTCGTTACTGAAGCATGACTGACAGTTTTTGCTTTTATATACATCATGATTCTTGTTTTAGGACGAGAGGCTTAATCTCTCCAGTAACATCTGATGGCACTGTTCTTTTTATAAGCACCCCCTCCTTTTAAAACACACACCCTCAATTTTCTGTTGTCAAGAGAGAGCTCCTTACTAAATGGGATCGTGTGTCCCCAAAAACATGTAATCAAATTCATGAGCAAATAATACAATTGCCCCCCTTTTTTGGTGGCTTGTTTCAATTGAAATATATCAGAAAAGTTGCCCATAGCTAATCATCTAGGTAGAAAATCTCATTAGTCATTTAAAACTCTATCATAAACTGAAAGACTCAATCTCTTTCACCCACACTGTGCCCGTATTTTAGAAATGTGTTTTATTAAAAGCCACATCTTCTTACATGGTGGCACATAGTAGATGATGTTCACCGAGGAGATTGTAAAGTCTGGGCGAGGTCTTTGCAGATCAATCCACTCGCTGTGTTAGCTTGAAAATGTAGCACAAGCTCTACCTTGCTCAGACGGGACCTCATAATGTTACATCTGTCTGCTATACTCTGAGAATGAACAGAAAACAAACCAAAAATTATTTCCCTTGGATGTAGATATTTGGGGAGAAATGGAGGTTTTTGCACTAATTGTTTAGATGGAGGAATATTGTTATCCTGGTGGCAAGGGTGATTTTCATATCTGTTGAGCCAGAATCTTTATGAAATTCTAGCAGTTTGGTGATACATGAAACAGGTCTCCAGGCTTTTAGAACTCTGGGTTCTAGTGTTAACACAGTTACTGCCTTTGTGATTTATTGCTCTGAGTTTCTGGGCCTCAGTTTCCTCCCTTGCCAAATGAGGGATGGGAGAGGTTCATCTCTAGGTCTTTTTCCAGCTTTGTATTCTCTGAGTCTGCAAATCGCCTTCAGTGTCTGCCGTGGTCTGCCTTACCAGCTCTGTTTGTCACAAAGATTAATCCATTTTAACTGTACCTTGGAGTGCACCCGGGAGAGGAGGGTGGATGGATTGTTTTCCACCTATTATTGCATCAGAACTTTTGCCTTTTTAGATGAGATCGTGCCATGCCTAAAATCTGTCTGCCTTTCTGCCCGCTGACTTTGTCTGTGCTGATCTCTTTCCATGGTGCCTCTTTTTCCAGCATCCATCTCCCTCCAAGATCTAGACTCGGCATCTGACTGTACCTGTCTTGTCCTCTGCAGCATCTGTCTGCTGCACTCCTAGACCATCGTTAATAAACTTTCACACATGACACACAAACCCCCGACACGCTGGCACCTGCTCACAAATATCTACAATTCACAAAACTAGGGGAGAAAACTGCATTTTTTAAAAAAGACCTCTATCCGGTGCCATTTGTATCTGCACTTTTTGTTTAGTTGTAAGTTTGAATAGTTCCCCTTTGAGGGTTTGTCAGTACGAGCAGTATTGCTTATCAGAACACACCAACAGTCTTTTTGTAATATTCGCTTCCCCTCTGGTTCAGCCGAGCCTGCTGACAGATCATTCAAATTCAATTGTTTTATGTCTAAGCCGAACAGCTAATTAAAGTAGGGATGATTAACCTGACTGGCAGTGTCGCTCTCCCTCTCGCGCTCTCTCTCCCTCTCCCTTTCTCTCTCTCCCTCCCTCCTGTTCCAATCAGTCTTTTTCTCACACGCTCTCTCTCCTTCTCGGTGTGTCTCTGTCTCTCCCTCTCTCTCTCTCTCTCCTCCTCCCTCTCTCTTCCTCTCTCTCAGTCTCTCTCTCCCTCCCTCGTTTGCGCTCTCTCTCTCTCTCTCTCTCTCTCTCTCTCTCTCTCTCTCTCTCTGTCTCTTGCTCTACTGTTTTTTTTCCCTCTCTCTCTCCTAAACGTGGTCTGCTTGCTGATGGCAGAATGGCACTCGGAGATTTGTGCATTGTGTCTGGTTTCCTACGGGCAGGCTGACCCAGTGCCTCCAGGGACTTATCAATAGACCACTCAGAAGAGACACAGACAGGAGAGAGGAGGAGGGGTGGGGGGAGAGAGAGAGAATCAATATCAAGAATAGAAGGAGCTCCGAAGCCATTTTTTTTTTAAAGAAGTATCGGGACTTGGGAGAGGGTGACAAAGAAGGTTTTTCAAAGAGGCAGTGGAGGAGGTTCTAATAAATTTGGAAGGAAACAGTTCCCTGTCTTGGGAAAAGGAGAACTCCTGACTGATTAGCATTCACACCAGGTATGAGATGTTCTACCCCTTATCACTGTGTCGCAACCGAGGTGGAAAGGCTTTTTTTTTTTTTAAGGAGACTGAGGGAGCATGTATTTTGCTGTGTTTGTTGTTGGGGGGTAAGAGGGGCGGCGTGAGAAGCTGTGGGCATTTGTGTATGGGAGCAGGGAGAATGGAAGCAGTACACGGGGGGTGGGAGAGAGTATGGAGTGTGTTACTGTCTTCTCTGTCTTTGTGCACCCCTGGGGGGTACCCAAGTTCATTTCTAGCAGGTGGATTTAGACGGGAGTTACTTAACGCTTGACCGCCAGTTTTGAAAAAAAACAGAAAAGAAAAGAAAGAAAAAGAAAAAACGCTGCTTCCTAGGGTCTGTTAAAAGGAAGCTCCAATTTCTCTCTCCTCTTCTCTCTCTCTCTCTCTCTCTCTCTCTCTCTCTCTCTCTCTCTCTCTCTCTCTCTCCCTCTCTCTCTCCTTCCCTCCCTCCCTTCCTCTCTCCCTCTCCCCCATCCCTCTTCCCCTCTCTCTTCTTTTTTTCCTCTTCTAACCAGACAGCGGGAGGGTTCCTGGCTCCCAGCCAGCCCAAAAGCCTCTAAGTGTTTTGCACTTGTTTCAGGGAGTAGCTGCCCGGGGATTTTTCAGCATTTTCACTGGAGAACAAAGAGTTCTTTACAAAGGGAGGGGGGGCTTAATGTCTGATATATGTTTTTCTATTTTTATTAGTTTTTTTGCCTGAAAAAGAAAGAGACAGGAACAGAACATTATAAACACACAAAGACATTCAAAAGAAACCTAGTTATCTTTCTCTCCGTCACCCTACATATATCCATGAGAAATTAAAAGGAATGGCTAATTAAGTTGGCTGTGTTGCTCTTTTCTCCTCTTCCAATCTTTCTAAATTCAACTGTTCCTCTGCTCACTCTGCTGTTCTTTCCTACTCACAGTAAAAGTTGCTCAGGAGGCATCCTCTCTTAGTATGTCTCTTCCATTTTTGTGTCCCTGAAATCTTGTAGGAGAAAGAGCAAGAGTCCATCAAATAATCAATTTAGTGACAAGAACATCCTCTACTTTTGCCACTTGGGCAAAAAGTTAATTATGGAATTTGAGCTCCCAAAATACCAATGGGGTACATCAGTTCATTTGATCTCACAAGTTTTTGCATCCATCTGCCTAAAAGGCATCGCTTGTGCCACTTGTCAGTTAAAAGAAGAGGTAGTAAGGGGGTAGATATTTATCTTTCATATTTTGTTTCTATGACATAAGTGACCAAACCCCCAGAGACATTACTTGTTCAGTCTATGTTATATTAGTTCAAGAAAAATAGAGCCTAGACAGAGGTTTTTCAACAATTCTGATTGCCACGTAGCTTTGTATTCTGTTTGATGTTTTGCCTATGCGTGTGTATTTCCACTGTGAATTTGTGTTTGTAGCAAACATTCCAAAATTCTTATCATTTTCAAATTAATACTCTAACAAAAGAAAAGAAAAATCAGGATGTAAACTGTATGTGCAAAGTGTAGTAAACAGTCTTATCTTTTAATACATGCTGTACATTTATATTTTTATACTGATATCCTTGAATTATAATCCCTAGGAAATGCTTTCTTTCCGAAAGTTCTACTCTTAATGCATTTATATTTTGATTGTTGTGTGGTAATCTTTTGAAGGTACATAATTGACACTAAACTGAGCAAAGAGTAAATAAATAGCCAGAAGCTCCACCAAAACCGAAAAGACAGATTAGCTGAGCACCTAACTGCACATAACTGTGGCTCAGAGGAAGCAACTACTGCAGCTGTTCACGACTCAGAAACTCTCTCCTTCTTTCTTCCTCCCATTTATGGAAAAATAGAATCTATTCATTAACCCTGGGAGTGGAAACTATAAGAAATACTCCAGACATACACATTTTCCCATATTTATGAAATGCGTGTCTATCTGGATTTCTTAAGGGCACAGTGTTTCTGGGGCAGAGGGCAACGCCTCACTAGTCAACCGTCCCGGCTGGGAGGTCCGAGTGCTTGTGTTTGAAGTAACTTGATAACAAGGAGTCTTTTGGGGAACCTTCCTTCTATGTGTATGCTCCTTCAGTAATGACCCTCAAATTAAACCTGGCACTGGGTGGCTGAGCTAGCACCTGACCTCACGGAAAGATACTAGAAGTAGGGGAAGTGTGGACAAATCCAAAATTTCTAGGGGAGATCACTTGTTACAGTTACATGTTTTCTTGAGGAAAATTCTTGAATTACACTCAGATGTCTATATTTTTGTAGAATTTTTAATGCTTTTAATAGTGCTTAAGGGGTAAACGATCCTAAAATGAAAGTCAGCCATCAAAAATAAAAGCAACTTTGTCTTTAAAAAGTTTTAGATTGAAAGCAAGAGGTTTGAGAATTGTTTCCTCCCTCCCACCCCCATACAGAGACTTGATTTCTTTTTCTTTTTTTCTTTCTTTCTTTCTTTTTTTTTTTTTTCCTGAACCCTCTTGTTGCTGCAGCTGTTATACCTGCATATTTTGGGTTGTGTGTCTCTCTCTTCTCCCCACCCTTCCTCTCTCCCTCTCTGGTTTTTGATGTGACCGGAGTGTTTTCTCAGAGGGACAGAGGGACTAGAAGAGGCTGTTGCTGAGAGCAGCGTGGCTCCCCTTGATCCAAGGCAGGCAGCTCCCATCAGCTAGCTGTGCCCCCATCAGCTAGCTGTGCCGGCAGAGTACAGTGAAAGGTGATAGCTGTCACTCTGGGCTTCTTCCTAGATCTGACCTGAGAGGAACATTCACAGTGGAGGAGAAAGGGGAAAAAAATAGAGGAGGAGGAAAGAAAAGCTCTTTGAGCTGGAATACACTGGCCCTTTCTTCCTGGAGGCAATCCGCTCTGGTTCTTGGCGACGTGTCCTGCACTATCAGATATCATATGACTTTTTATTTAGATTTCTTTTTGGAGAATGGCCTGTTAGGACTCTGTTTGTTTTCTTTTATTTAATTTCCTTCTCCCTTCACCCGCTAGTTTTGTGTATGTGTGTCAGAGTGTGTGTGCATGCATGCATATGTGTGTGCAGTTTTTATCTTTGTTTTTGTTCTGTTGATCTGATGCTTTATTTAAGGACAAAGCTTTAATTATTTCAGTATAGTGGTTTAATCACTTGCCAAAAAGAAACCTCATTCTGGGCTGCTTTTTGGGGGGGTCCATTTTTAAACACATCCATTAACACAGGAGACTGCAGCTCCTAAATGCCTGCTGGTCAGACCTTGGCCCACTCCTCCCTCACCTCAGGCTCCCTCCTCCTCCCTCACCTTCAAGCTCCCTCCTCCTCCTCCTCAGCAGCGTGCACAGCAGTGTGAGTTAGGAAACACCTGTGCGGAGTTGAGAGCGGAATAAAAGTAGAGGCGACTTCTTCAAATCTGTACCTAGTTTCACTTTAATCAACTTTTTTTCAATTCTTGATTTTGCCCCGACCCCGGCACTCTCTGTTCAGCAAACATCAGAGATAGTGAAGGATATGTCTGTGGAGCTTTTGTGAGGCCAGCTGAGCACCCCTGGAAAGTGGAGCAGGAGTTGCAATCCATTCAGAGACTTAAGAATTAAGTAAGAGGTTTAAATAAGGTCTTTGAGATCTGTGGGCTGTTGGTTCGGGGTTTGGTGAGAGATGGTAAATGGGATATTTAGGGCATTCAAGGCAGAGAAGGAGAAATTCCCAAACAGGAGAGAGGCAGGCAGGCATTCCTGCTACAATTAGTACTTTTAAAACCTTAACTCAATCAAATTTTTATTTTGTGTATCTCAAAATTTAACTGACCAATGTGTGGTCGACCGGCTACCTTTCCACGACAGCTGTGTAAGACAGTTATACTGACAATTATTGCTGGATTTGCCCTAAAATTCGATGCTTTTCTTTTTTAGTTTTGAAGAGTTCAGATTTTAGTTAGAAAAAAAAGCATAACTTCTCTCGATATGCATAAAGGTTGTCTATACATTATTCTTGCCATACAGAACATACTAGATCCTGATTGTGTGGGGGTGTGTTTGTGTTAACAACACACAAGACTGCCTTAAAGGTTCAGGTGACCGCTACATGCTGTAGACCTGTAGTTTTTAGTTTCTTGTTACTTACTCTGAAATTATTTTTCATGAACCTTTTCTGTGCAATGTCTTTTCATAACCAACGATGAATTTTGTTGAAACTTGAAGAGAAATTTATTCCACCCCTTTAAGGGTACCCGAAAGGGAAGGGAGAACTATTCTCCTTCGACTCAAAAAAAAATTTTTTTAAAAACCTTTTTCCCCCAACGGAAAACTCCAAAACAGCTCTGTCTCAGAACGTTAAACTTGGCATGGATAAGAAATGTGAGTTTTGCTTTGTTTGAGGAAATTTGTTTTTGAGACAACAATGTTATAAATATTTTTGAATTGCCTGCTGAGCATGCGCTGTCTCTGACTTTATTCATACTTTTAAATGCACACCAAGTGCAGTCTTCTGGATGGCCACAGGTAAGGCTGTCGATTTGTGTGATCCTTCTCTGAGGCACCTTCAGTGAGTCTACTCAGGTTTCCAGAAGGGAAAGGGGCAAGAGCTGAGTTCAGACCTGGATACCCTTCTAACTATCATAGAGAAAAAGTGAATTGCCCACTAAGGCTTGCACACTGTACTTAGGGTAAGTACTATTCAACTTTTCTTTCCTATGTGAGTTGCCTGCCTTAACTTTCTGGCTTATTACTAGTAAAGTAAATGGAGAAAAAAAATTAACTCAATGAGGAATTTGACTGAAACCGAAGATTTGAAGATTTTTAGGGGCATCTATTGTGCATAAATTTAGGGATACTCGAATTTGCCAGTAAAATGCTGGAAGCTTAGTGCTTACAAAGCAAAGATGTGCTAGTCTGAACATGTCTGATCTCATCTGGAATCGAAAGCTAAATCTAGGTGGGCCTGTAATAATACCAGAAAAGGAACACATGTATCTTTTGTGCAAGCTTTTTTTTCCCCTAAGCCAGCCTTGCAGAGGCAAATGACAAAAGCAGTGGATTGTCCTCTCGCTGACTTGGCCTCCACTGCAGACAGGCCCAGGTGTTCTGGGTGGCTGCGCTGTCCTCGCTGCTGCTGCCCCAGCGCAGTCCTTGCTGTCCCTGATGGTGACACTTCCCATTTCCAGAAAGCTGCATCTCCAGAACTCCGTCCGTCCGTCCAGTGGGGCCCCATGTAGTCCTCTCTCTCAGGTCTGCAGTGTCCCTCTCCAGCTTGCAGTTCTGATGGATTCTTGCTAGAATGGAGCTCTTCATTAGCTGTTTGTTACAGTTATGGTGGAGGGTTTTTTTTCATTTGTGAGCTTTTAGAACTATCCAAACAAGTTACCCTCTAAGATGAAATTTCTCATACTTATTTGTGACTCAAAACTGAAAAGAATTTTTTAAAAATCTAGTTATCCATTTGGGTTTTGTTGTTATTGTTTTGTATTTGTATTTTTGTTTTATGAATTTTAAATATTCTAATAAATGTAAATAATCAGGTTATTTTAACAAAATACATTTTAATATGCAATTCTTTTCTAATTCGGGTTTTCTTTACGTGGTTTAAGATCAAATTCAAAAATTTAGTGTACTAAAAAGAAATATTAAGGAGCCTATAAGTAGCCTACTGATAATTTTAATACCCAATTTGAAATAATTCAGCTTAACGTTTCATTTGTCATATTACCCTTCATTGCCAAACAGCATTACTTTATGCAGGGGTGTGTGTGTGTGTGTGTGTGTGTGTCTGTGTGTCTGTGTATGCAGATATATGTAAACACATATGCATGCATACTTGCATATACAGCAAAAGACACACAAAGCCACTTAACATTTATATTAATTTTTTACATAAAAGAAAAAATTAGTGAACTTTTGTTATTTTATCATTTTTGTGTAATTTAAAAATCCAATAAACTGTTGCTTTTGATTATTATCCACATATGCTTCTAAACAGGTTTATATTTTTATAAGTCACCTTAGTTTCTATTTCATAGGTCTTGCACACTCCTACATTTTATGCAGGTTTTAATGCTAAGTTTATTCAGATACCACTTGCTTTGTTCCATATCTGTTAGTGTGTTAACAAGTGGTTTTTTGGTTTTTTTATTTTGATTTTTTTCTTTTATTCTTTTCTAATCTAGAGAGACTATATGTTTCTAAATGTCACTAGCACTCTGAGAAAGAAACTTTTAAACCTGTGATCCCCTAGAAAGTTTTCAAACAGGAGATATCATCTTTACCTTGTATTTTGTGGGTCCGTTTATCCAGGCTGTACCATCAGCAACCCTGAAAAAAACGGCACTAATAAGTATGACATAATAATTTTTCTGATCCTAGAACTAGGAACTACCAAAGAAAATTGTGGCATATGCATGGAAATGCCAAGCCCTTTTCCAATAAAATCAGCTGTTTTATGCTTTTTTTTTAATTTCGAATTTGTTTGTGACTTTTTTGGCTTGTGAAGCATTTCCCTATAATCGTAGGAAGCCACAGCACATTCCCAATGCCACAGCAACACAGCAGCTAAGGAGAGCCCAGAGAGCTGGTCCTGGGGGCTGTAGCCTTTCTCAGAAATCATACAAGGTAGGAGGAGTAAGGAAGCTACTGGGTTTTTGCATTTTCGTAGTTGATTCAACCTGCCAGGGACAGTTTTTCTTCCTGCGTATTCCCTTCACCTAGCTAAGGCTTTTCCTTCAATGCCAATGGCTTTCTGTTGCTTCCAAGAGATGGTTCACATAGCAAAACATCCTGTTTTCGTTTTATATTGAAACATAGAAAGCTTTGAAAACTGGGAAGGACAAAGGAAAGGGGGCTTAGGGCATCTGGGAAATATCCAAAAGAGCATTAGGCTCACAACTAGTTGTTTCGATGGCCATGCCTGTAACTTGTCTGTTCTCTCCAGGGCTTCTAAGTGTTAAAGTAATGAAGGGGATAACTATAGGGTGCACACTGTGATCTAACTGATTCAGTAGATGGAGCTCTTCCCCCTAAGTCTGGATTTAAATGAACGTCCCACTGCAGTCTGTGGGACTCTCTGTTTTAAGGTGTGTCATGATACTCACATAAAATCAAAGCCCGTAGAGTTGGAGGAAGAGATTTCCTGGCCCTTTTTAAAGACATGGAGCATTTGTTAGGAAACACAGAACTGCAGGGGAGCAGTAAGGGTAGTGTGAGAAGTGAGGCTTACCTATCTAAATTTCTCCCTGTGGTTCTTAATACTCCTAAGTGTGGAGTGAAAACCTAACAGTTTTCATAGAGGGACTATAAACCTGGAAAAATATAGCATGTGCAGTGTTTGCCTGTGTTCGTGACAAGCCTTTCAAGCTATCTGAACTGTACAGCTCCCCTTTCATTTGACTCCGCAAAGGAATCTTAATGCTGTAATGCAATTGTTTCATCTAGTTAGTCTAGAGAATCTGGCTGAAATGCAACAAATTCTGAATTGTGACAGCACCGTGGATGGTAAGGCAGACCTGTAAGGTGCCTTTATGGGAGCAAAAAATACAGTGTCTGAAAATAGATCTCTAGTGTCTGTTTTAATATAGAAAGAAATACTTGTTTATTTCTTTGTAAATTAATCAAAATGAGTAATTGCCACAGCATTCTTGTCAGTTTGTATTATCTTCAGTACCAATAATAAGTTTGATCATTACCCTTCCCTGGTACCAGGAGGGGAAATATATGTATGCAAGATGTAATAAGTTCTCTTCCTTGGTCTGTCTTCTCATAGACTAGAGGTGTTATTGAGTATCTCTTGTTAAATCTTGATAAGATCATTTGGCCAAAATAGAACTGGCATTGGCCTTACCACCAGAAGAAATAGCATTTTTAAAGGACTTGGGTTTCCTTTGCAACCACGTGTCTGAGCTTGATACACTCCAGGAAAACAGGAGGATGAGACAAAATTCTGCCTAAGCAGCCGCCGTAGGCCAAACACTGAAACAGTGCCAACCCGGACCAATCAGGCGGGCTTCTCAGAAGATGCATGCTTTGCTGAGCACTTCTGTGGAGAGAAGAGGGAGGAAGCCCTTGAAACTGCATTCAGATGAATGAGTCTTCACTAATTTTAGCAAAGTCCGTGCTAGTGAATTCAGTAACTTCGCTTCTGTAAAGTAGAACATCTGAGTTTCCTGGGCCAGCTGAGGCTCCCGGAGTATTGTTCTCCCGCATCTTTTGAACAAAAGTATCTTTTGGAATTGAAACAAGTGAAAAACTTCTTACAGAGAGCGAAGAGTAAAATTAATGGAAACTCAAAATCAATTCCAAACCCATTTCTGGCATGATGAGAATAACATTTGTGCTGTGTTTAAAGCAGTTTAACACAAGAAAATGATAAAGTGATCAATGTTCTTAAAGCCAAAAATAACCAGGAGAGAACAACCTGCAACCCATTCCCAGTCCTGAAACTCTACACTTCAGATTAAACGTGCAAATAAATGGATAGATGTTTTATAAGGCGGCACTCAGAGCCTTATAGCAAAACAGCAATGAGGAGAGGCCAGATATCCAATGTTCTAGTTAAGCTACGTTTTTTGTTTTTTTTTTTTGTTTTTTTTTTTAGAGTTTAGGATAAACATTTCTGAAGCTAAACTATTGTGCATTTATTTATATGTATGCATACACCATGACGATAAAACGAACAAAAGTTAAAAGATATGTGCATTGTCTGTGAAGGACACTGCCACTCTACAGTCTTTAGACTATACTAGCCAAAAAAAAAAAAAAAAAATCAGGCTTTAAGTAAAGCAAAGGAACATTTTAGGCTACATCAGAAAGTCAGTGAATGGTCAGTGTGGATCAGATTTAATATTCCTTCTAAAAATGAATTCATTGCATACATAGATACCTATTATATATATTTTATATATATTGCTTTAATAGATTACTCTGAAGGACTAAGTTAACATTAAGAAATTTTGAACCTGTGGAATGCCAGTGAAATGCCACTATCTGAATTTAGAAAATTCCCTCTAGTATTTAAGATTTTGTTCCCAATTAGCAACCTGTTATCAGTACATCATTTCACTGACAAGATATTTATTGATCATGTAAAATAACATATCTACTTGAAATCATCTGAAGAAATGAAAGATGACCAAGTCCAAACACATTTAATTTGGTTGAACTGAGGTGCAGTAGGAATGATGGTAATTCTAACAAGCACCATGACGAACATAACTACAGAGAAGCATGTGTGATTACATCAGTAAGAGTGAACTCAATGAGCAAGGTCAGGAGGGTAGGGCTAATGATTAGTTAGTGGAGACCTTTAAAGCTTGTGGCTGGGAACAGAATTAACAGATAGGGAAAAGAAGAGTCAATCAATTGTAAAAGTGGATAGAGAGGCAGGACTTTTCTATAGGGTATAATCAACGATAGAATTCAACTCTTTCAGGGAATTACGGTAACATCATAAACTTTGGTTGTTCAGGGTGGTAATGGTTGGAAAGAGCTATTGTGCACATCTGCTTAAAGAGTCATAGGAGTGTAACTGCTAGAACCAGTTGTCATGCTGTTGATTGAAATTTTAAAAGCTCAGCTTTACATGTCCAAAAGCAAATATCAGCATCATAAAACCAACATCATTGTATCTCAAAGACTGAAGGAGCCTAAAGTATCTCAGTGAAAGAACGTTAGACTATCTGATGTAAGGCCATGTAAATTGTATTCTTTTTACAAACATGTGTGTGGTGTGTGTGTGTGTGTGTGTGTGTGTGTGTGTGTGTGTGTGTCTTGTATTTGAAAAATAGAATTTTAACGGGAAAGCTTACAATAGAGAAAGTGAAGCACTGATTTATCTGGACCAATGATGCTATACCTGGTTCCTGTGAACCATGGGTTCTAAACAGGGAAGAACAGTGGGCTTTACAGAGGACTAGAGGCCTAACAGAGTAATTTTCTCTGGGATCAAACCACTAACTTTGCCCAGAAAAAAAAACTTACACATGGCAAAGTGACATCTTGCTCTTAAGTGAGAAGGGTAAAAGTGAGACATGAAGGAAAGGTCCCTGGCTACTCTGTACTTCCACCCAGGACAGATCTGTAGAGCTAGAGAGGCTTGATTTCCAGAAGGAACTGAAGAAGAGAGCACCAAGCCTTCTGGGTTCCTTCCTTAGTAGCAATAACCTCACCTTAAATGAAGAAGGGGGAAGCCTGTGTGGCAAGGATATCTTTGTATTTTAGAAAAGCACCATGCAAGTCCTAGGGGCTCTCTAGAGTTTACACTGCTCCCCTTACCCCACAAAAACAAAAAAAGAAGGAGGAGAAGAAAAAGAGAGGAACTTGGTAGTAACAAAAGAAATGGGCCTTCCTCCGTGTGAATCTGCTGTCCAGCTTGTGCATTTGCTCACCAGGGTCTGAGTTCTAATCAGGCAGTGCTGATTCCCTGAGCTGACAGGTACTGCAACCTGAGCCCCTCCTTGGCTCCTAAGTATGCTCCACATGTTTTCATCCCTTCTTCCTCAGAGTCCCAAAGAGAAGCAAATTCTCCCTCCTTCCCTTCTATGACACCATGTGTATTTTACAGACTTTTAGCATATTCTCTTTCATACCAGCTTCGAGTTTGTAAAGTAAAAGGCAATTCTTTATCATTTGGGGCAATGGACATAATTTTATTAAGCCTCATTTTCATCTTTGTAAGCAGGAAATAATGGCCACCTTGCTTGGATATTATATTATATTATGTTATATAAATATTATATTCTAGGAAATATTATCTATAAGGTGTTTAGCATAATGAGTAGCCCATGGTTACTACTCAATATCAAATTTATTAGTACTATCACTACTATTACCCTACTTCTAGGTCTTTCCCTATTAATATAATCTTTAAAGCCATAAAACTAGTTTGGCATCTTATCAGTCTACGTACAGAATGACTTTTACATAATAGGATCTGGATGAAAAAATGTATAGGATCTCCTTATACAAGCCCATATTCTACCTGTTCCTTCCTCACAGCCCTCTTCAACTCTCTCCTAGAGGTTTAGGACAGTGGTGGTCATGGCCAATGCTGGCTCCAGATATGCCATCAAAGACATCAGTGTTGTTCACTGTGGACTCTCTGTGCCACTTTAGCCTTCAGGTTCCCCATAGAACCTCAACCACTTAGGATGGCTCTTTGCAGCATCCCCAGAAGTGTCTGCTTGTGTTCATGGTTTATGTGATTAATGATCTTGTTATAGCTCTGTCTGTAACTTGGTATAGAAACTTTCACTTCAGAGAGCAGGTCAAGATCTTGAATATAATTTTGGTTGCATCTGTTATAAGCCAATTGTGTATTCATTACATTTATAGATTCCCTCTTCAGCCATATATTTTCATGGCCATTGAAAGCACCTGGCTCTGTGTTGAATGTCCCTAGATTTTACTTTAGAGACCTGAAAATATAGCAGTGAGGCTTGGTGAACTCTAGCTGTCATATTTGGCATTTTCTTCCCTTAATGGTCTAATTGTAGCTAAATTTGAAGAGGCAAGTAGGGAAGTTTTAATTGTCCAAAATATGGCATTGTAATTCTCTATTAATGAGGCTTATGGTCAATATAGTTTTCCTATACATTGTTGTTTTTTTGTAACCTATACATTGTTGTTTTTTTGTAACCTATACATTTTTTTAAACATGTAATTGTGAAAGGGAAAAAAACACTAAAAACATGAAAATGATTTTTAATTGAAGTATATAAAGGCAGAGATACAACTAGCATTAATTGCAAGGGTTCGGCTGTAGGGAGAGCAGCATACTGGGGAAACTGAGTGCATATGGATGCTGGTCCTTCAAGGTGTTATTAAACAGTGAGAAAATGAAAACGAAGTATATGATGTGGGCATGCAAAGGATGGGCTGACGTCAGGGTATGCTCAAGTCAGGAAGAATGTTGCCTTTTAATCTGCCAGTGTTCCTCTTATGTGAGTGTGAGCTGGTAGTTGTGAGGGAAACAAGGTCACATTTAGGGGAACTGGTAATTCAATGAAGGATTTCGACTTTGCCAGAGTAATAGTGTTGGCATCAAAAGAAAAAAGTTTTGCAGATTTCTGTGTGTGCACTTGCTGTTCCTGGTGTTCCTGGTGGGTGGCTGAATCATCCTGATGGCATTCAACAGGAACCAGCTGCTGGGAATATTAAAATGCATGCATTTATTCCTCTAGAGAGACAGGAGCATCTGCAGAGTCTTCCTATCTTGATAGTACAGATAATCCCAGGGAGCATCCTCTAGTGGTTTTAACTCTATTCATTTGTACATCTTCTCTTCATCATTCTCATGAGTGCCCGGAGTCCTAACTAGAGTTATCTGTAGTACCTGCATCCTAAATCCACACCAGGTTGCAGAGTCAGACAGTGAACACTTGGCGGAGAACTCAGGCTTTACGAATTGCAGCCTCAGGGGCAGAAAGTGACCCTCCTCTCTCTTGGCCTCCCTGTCTTGTGAAGAGTCAGCAATACTCAGCCTTCTACCTAGGAAAAGACAGAAACTCCCCTCTCCCACAGCCTGGCCAGATTATAGGCTTCTGAATTCTCCTTTGTATTTATAAAGCCTATGAACCTTCTGCTTTCCCTATATATCTGTTGTTTTATTTTATTTTGTAATTATGGGTGGGTTTTGGCTTAGGTTTTGGTTTTGGTTTTTGAGCTAGTATCAACATTTGAGGAAAAAGAAAGTGCAAAGAAGAGGTCTGCACTCCATAATCTACTAAGTCTTTCCCATCTCTGATCTGTATGAATAATGTATTGAACTGATGGAAAAAATGTTGAATATGTTCATTATGAATTATATTCATCAGTGTGTTGCCTGGAATATAAAAGAGCAAAGTGGTTGCGGTGTAACTACTTCCTTACAGTGCATGCACCGGTACAACAGTGCTCTGTAGCCTTTCCTGGTCCACTGTGTGCCACCCCCAAATGCACACGCTGCATGTCTGAGCAGTAACTGCAGAAGAGGGTACCTGATGGAATGACAGACAGCCAAGGTGCAGCCCCAGTCGGAGTAGAGCCTGAGTTCCATACAAAAGCAGCTAGGGAGAGGGATTGATGGTGCAGTGTCCTTTAAAGAGAATCACTTTCACGTAGCAGGCATTACTCAAATATTGTCATGATTCAGAGAATGTCACAGGTCCTACCATCAGAAAAGAAACTCACAGTCTTGATCCTGGTTTTTTCAGATTAGCACAAGTAACTAAATTGTTGCCATTTGGAAACAAACGAGGAATGATGGAAGAAAATTCAGAATTAAATATTTATTTATTAGGTGTACCTTCGAAAATCATTCTATGTTTTTTCTCTACTGGTTTTCTGTCATTATTACATTTCATTTAGGATTTATTAAAATAAAGTTGTATTTCCTAAGCACTCACTAGATGTTATTAGTTGACACTAACCAGAAACATAATAACAACGGGCAAGAAATTATGGGTGGTTTTTTGTTTTGCTCTTTTAATTAGAGCAGAAGAGGTAACAGAGAGTTAACATAATTTCAAAATAGCCTATCCCTTCCTTCATGAGAGTTGAGCCAGGACAGACCATGTAAGGTCAAGGGCTGATTGGGCACAGCCCTAACATCCAGGTGAGGCATTTCCTAGTTAAAGCAGTTCAATGGAAAGGTGAGACACTGCCCGGGCCTTTCCTGGGACCTCAGGAGAAGAGTGGGTGTTGATGAGCACAGCCTGCCACAGAGAAGCCTTTGCTTCCTCCCGTGTCACGTCAGACCTCTTAGGACGAGGGGCTGGAATACATCTCGGGAACCAACATCAACAATACAGTGACCATTACCCCAAACAAAATGTGCCAGAATTATTTATAATTCTACATTTTAGAGATGTTCTTCCTTTCCAATGGTCTCTTCAAAGACTAAAATCTGTAATATCTCATAAAAAGCAAGCATAAACTTAAGAACAAACACAATTACCAGTAGTTTATACAGTCTCAGACATGAAGAAAGAAAGAGGGAGAAATAAATAGTAAAACATGCTTGCAGGAAAATTACACTGTCCAGCATTTACATCAGGTCAGGAGAAACAATGATGCTCCAATTCCAGAGCAGAAGGACAGAGGAGCCAGTGTTGTAGGATTTGCCCAGCGCTACCCTTCCTGTCCCTGTGAGAGTGTATTTGTCAAACAAATAGAAAACCGTCTACCCTCATCTGCTTCACAGCACTATTGCTAAGGCTGATTGTGCGTACATATATAAATGTACATATTACACTTCCTGTTTACAGCAGGGGAGAATCACCTTAAATGAATCAGGGTTTTGTGTGGTCTGTTGTGAAGGCCAGTCACTTTTTTTTAAATATATAAATGTTAAGACCTCCTCTGCTAATTACCAATTGTTAAAACACTTGAAAATGATGAGTGAGCCCCTCTCACCTCAGCAAAAGAGAAGGCTGTTGAAAGTGGACATCAGTACAGAGATCCAGACACGTCTCCCTAGACTAAAGAATCCTACTGGCCTTACTGAGCACAGTACAAATCCACTGGACAAAATAAAAGACAAACTTTGCCAACAGATAACTTTGAAAATCTTAAATCCTAGAGCTGGCAGTTGATTTAGTACCAAACTCTAATTGTGGCTGTAGGAGTAAGCTAGTTGGTGTGATATGCTACACCCAGACACGATACAGCCTTTGCCTTAGTGAACTCTGAGCAGCTGTGATTACCCACGAAAGACCTGCATAAGACTGGAACCAGTAACTTTGCTCACAGAGGGGAGGAGAGGTTCACGAGGCTGTCCTTCTCCCCAGGGATTGATGGACAGACAGCTGATAGTTCCTGAGTACCCCATCCCTTCCTGAGAATGTGTAGATAGTCAACAGTTGTTGGGAATGAGACATTTTCTTCACTTTTTTTCATTTTCTTCTATGTTGCCCATGTTCCTGTAAGTAACCCTAATTAAACACATCCGTGTACCAAGCTAGACCTGAGTGAAATCTATTCTTTGGTTTGTCATTGGTGTCCTATCTGAGGTGAATAGACATTTGTTCGTCTCCTCAGGGAAAGTTCAGATAACATGTTGTAGAAAATGAGGCGAAGGCATAGATATAAAGAACAGGAGTGTCATCAGCACCTACCAATATCTGCCCAAGCTGTGGGTCTGTCTCAAGAACAGTCAGGCTCAGTATATGTAAGGCCCCTAGGATGTCTGAGAAAGAGGCTGTGTTCATTATACTCTATACTGCAATTATTCTCTTGACATTCATCTTGGTCTTGGCTCTTTACTCTCCCCCCCCCTCACACACACACACACACACACACACACACACACACACACACACACACACACACACACCGTCAGTCCTCACTGGAATGATAACCTGAGGAGACCAGGTGAAGATAAAGAAATGTGACTTTTTTTTTTAGTCATGACTGCTACCCTCTAATAGCATGTCCTCTGGCCTCTTCCAAGCATCCAGGAAAGAGAAATTAACTTCCATGGAGAATGAAGTCATAGCTCCAACTTAGCATAAGCAGAGGAGAGGGAGAGGGTAGTAAGCACACTGTTAGTGAAACAAGCAAGTGTCTCCTGGGCCGGGAGCTGCTTCTCCTATTTCCTCTATTTTTACAAACTGAAAAGAGTTATTGTGGTAACTCACCTGTGCTTCTGAGCTTGTGTGCACATGCCTAAGACCTGCTCAAGGTAAGGCCAGAAAGAAATCAGCACTTGCGTCCAGGAAACCTAGCTCCTTTGTAGTAACTTCTGCCTGTTTAGTTTGTGGTTTTGCGAAATGTGTTTCAGTTCCCAGACATTGATGTCCTGGGTATCCTGAGATCATGACAAAGTGAGGATTGGTGGGTAACAAATCTAGCAGATCAGATCTGTAGGCAAGACCCCAGGTTGTTCTAGTCCGTGTTGGATAATTCATCTGGGGCCTTACCCTAAGAAGGCAGAGTTACCTGAGAGCTCGGAGAGCAGTGCTAAGTGTTTTCAAGTTTGAGTCTTGGTGACAATGGCACTAGAATGCCTTGGTATAAAACAGTAACTAGAACCAGGGCCAGCTTTATGCGTGTCCAGCCTGCGCTGCTGCACAAGGCCCCAGCTTGGGCAGGCTCCACGCTCAACTTAATGCTTCACTGTGGCTTTCTTGAAATTCTTAATAATTTCTAATAAAAGGCCCCGCATTTTGCATTTAGCCCTGAGCACTACAAATTAAGTAGCAGGTCCTGCCTGCCTGGAATTTATCTTTCCCTGGCATGCCAACTGAAAGTATCAGTCACATGTCTTCTCTTACTGAAAATGATCCCCTCTTTTGATTCTTCAGAAGCTTACTCCCCTGTTAAACTCTTTGAAGATTTCTCTCCAAGTTATGTGGTTCAAAGAACCCATCTTCCTTCCTTTCTCCAAACACCTCAAGATGACTATGATCAAGGTGCTCTTAGTTCATAATCAAAAACTCTGTAGTTGCCTGAGCCAAGTTGTTTGTTTGTTTACTTGCCTGCTTGCTTGTTTTGGAGATTTGAGGTATTTGGTTGTTTGTTTTACTAAAGGCTAACACCTGGAGAAGTAGTTATATCATGGTAGTAAAGCATTTGCCCTGCATTATCATTAAAATAGGCATCAGCCATCAGAGTGAAAACTTAAAAACTGCATCTTGCACTCCTGTTTTCTTACCTGTGGTAAATCTTAGCCATCATGTAATCAAATGCATCAGTCTTGTGAAAACAAGTTGATCTTCTAGTCCTGACCTTGGGCTGCCGCCCTGCCACCTCCATGCCATGGCTGGTTATGTGTCCTCTGCTCTCCTCATCATCCCTCCTGCCTCGTCTGTTATTAGGCCCCTCATCACTCTGATTAAAAACAATAATAATGGTGTTATTAAAGGGCTTCTTTCTTTGGCCTAGTGAGAATAATTTTTGCTGAGTGTGAGACATCCCTTCATGTCTGTGAATTACAGAACCATAAGGTCTGGACCAGACCCTGTAAAGTACAGGAGCCTTTTCACAGTAACAGCCTTCTCCAAATATTCAGGCCTCCTAACTTCCAGTCAAGTGTATGTCCTGTTGCCCCATTCCTAAAACATAAAGTACCCATGCCCGGCTCCTGACCACTTCCCAAGCATAACTGAGAGAAGAAAGTAGCTCTCAAAGCTGGGGGAAAGATCCCATGGCCGCAGAAGCCTCCTGTCACTTGCCATCACTAATAATGCCCACGGTTGCTGGAGGACCCAGAGTGGTGCCGACCTAACACAAAGCTTGGAAGAGCTGCTGCTTCTCTCCGTCCCTCCCCCTTCTACATCTCCTCTTCACACAGTGCTCTCCTCCCTCTAGAAAAGGAAAGAAAATAGGAGGAACCCAACAGAGAGATGCTGGGCCAGGTAGTTTTTTTTCTAGTTTAAAATCATACGAAATTGGGTTTAGCTGCCCTTCCCTGAAGTTTGCAAGCCTTTTAATGATTACTGACTTCCTGGCCAGGAACAACACAACCAAGTCAACACTGCAAGTCCCAATGCATAGCTGATAGATAATCCATGGCTTCCCCCAGTGAGGTTTTCCTTGAGTCACCAGACCCAGAGAAACCCCCACCAAAAACTCAAAGAATACTTAAGTCCTTTCTGGTCCTGACCACCCCTGTCACCCTCTCCTTTGCCAGCAGAGCCCAGGGCCCTGTGCTAACCTGATTCCCTCCCTCAACTCCCTTGTCCCCAAACTGTCGATCCCCCCACCTCCAGTTTCAATTCAAAACTTCCTTCCCCTGCTGTAATTGCTGGGATTGAAGTAGCCAAGTATCGAGACATGCGTGCCTTAACCACACGTGAAGTGCTGCAGATTCAAATGTACTTCACTGACGAGGGGCATCGCAGGCATCTGGCCTGCAGTGAGTACTTGTTCCTTCTGAGCCAAACTAGTCTGCCTAGGCTTAGTTGTTTTCCTCCGTGGGAGTAGATGTGTTCACTTTGCCCCATTTCACTGTAGACACAGAGAGGAAGGAACTCAGAAAAGCAGCCTTTTTCCCAGGAAAGGAGAAAGAAGAAATGTAGGTAAATAATCAGCCCCTGGGTGGTTACTGAGGGTCTCCCATGAAAAATAAGCCACAATACTACTTTTGGATTTTACATGAAAGTAAGTTTGTACTTTAGATAGCCAAGGCCCTAGTAGGTAAGGTTATAAGAATACTGTAAATAAGTTTAAAACCTAAATACTTTGTCAAGATTCTGGCCTCTAGCGAACTGTAAGCAATTCACAAATTTGAAGTCAGTCATCTTGGTGTGGGATGGGGGTCCTGTTTACATCTGAGAGTGTAATTGGCTCAGGGAATCCAGCTTTTCTTCAGGTCATCAAATTTAGCAGTAGAACTGAGTTTGGGGCCTGTGGGCTCCCCCGACCGTCTGGAGTTTCTCCACAGTCGCTGAGAGGAAGACGACCTTCCCTTCTAGCCATTTCTCTCCACTAGCTGTTGTTCCTGCAATCCCAGAGAAAATGCTAGCATGAGAGAGACTGCGGGGCATTAGGGGGACATTAGCAGCTATTGAAAAGACATTCTGACCTATTTCTGTAGTTATCAATGTAATAGTATTTGTTGCCAGGAAATGCACCATTGACGGCTGCGAGGTTGGATTGCACTAGCAGCCTGTTCTCAGGGGCCCTCCAGTTACAGGAGGTGGTAATTCTAGTTAATAAAAGGGTGAACTTCAAACACATTGTAACCAAATCAAATTGTAGCAGGAAATATCATATTACTGGTGTTCAGGCCGACTCACAGCTGGTAACATTAGTCAGTCTATAGGCCCAAATTCTGACTTTTCACCATTTTCAGATGCGTTTCTGGCTGCTAGAGAGTTCCCCAGGCACATTGTTATGGAGGAATAGGAGATTTTTAACTAATGTAAAAGCTAGGATAAATGAAAAATTTTTTATTCTCGTTAGACTTTTTATAAGATTGTCAGATATTCAAATAATATGTAACCAAGCCAAACTTCAGGTGGTTGATAGGAAATCTAGAGCCAGGAGTTTTTTTTTAAAAAAAAAAATTTGTTGTTTTGGTTTTTTTTCCATGACATGTTGGCAAATGATAAAAGCGATTCACTCTGCTAACCAGAGATGCTGGGCAGAATTCCCCCAACACTGATTTCATGCCATGAAAAGCACATGGAGTCTGGCCTGGCAAGGCATGGCGTGCAGCACAGTCTTTGTGTCCTGTGGCTCGTATTTGAATCCTAGCTTAGCCCCTACTGGTTCTGTGGCCAAGGAAGTTCACACAACCTGTGAACCTTAGGATTGCCGAATAGAAAATGGGCTCTGTGTCTGACATTCATCCTTCAAGAGGACCAAATAAAGTCAGAGAGAAAAATCCACATAGGAAAACAGTGCCAGGCAGGTGCTGAGGTGTTCAAAGGTGATGGTAGTTATCTTCTGCCATTTTGCTTTTAAAACTGTAATTTTAAAAGAGTTCTTTTTCCCAGTAAAACATACATATTTTGCTATGATAAAAATACTGCTGCCTACCCTGAAGATTGATCAGGTCAAGTCTTATGAGCTTTGGACAACTCATCTTAGCCACCATTAGGCCTGAATTTTTCTTTAGTGGTCTGTACTGAGTTCTTGCAGTCAGAACATAGAGAAAATTATAATCAAGGCAACTAGACACAGCCCCACATTGTATGTAAGCACAAAGTTCCTGGAGCCTTCATGTTTCTTGCTTGTCCTACTCCACAGAGTTGGGAGGCCTGTCCGACACCTTCCTGTGGATTGTCTACTGCCAGGATTTTTTCTCTAAAATTTTCTATGTACCCATGTCTCCATTTTCACAGAGAATAATTCTGATTTGGTTCGCCTACACTTTTGATGCTTTAAAAGCTTTCCATTGTGGGCAGATTGTCTCAAATACTGTATTTAAGGGTGGAAAAAGAAAATTCTGCCCAAATGTAAGCACCATAGAATCAAAGAAACAGTGGTGTTTTTTTTTTTTTTTTCCAATTGCATTCTTCGAGGATCCAGACAACCTTGAATTCTTTACAAAGCACATCAGCAATGCCATCCTCCCTTCTCTTACACACAAACAGACATGTGCAGACACACACAGACACACGGGGGTGGGGGCCATTCTTCAAGACGTTAAAAGACAAAATGTTCATAAGGAATAAAAATCTAGAAATAGGGTGAATCTGTTAAACAAACAGAACTAGAAGCCAGGACATCTGAATTCTGTTTCTTTCTGCCTTTCTTGTTTGGATCTCAGCCTGTTCCCCTCCCCAACTCCACTGACGTTACCTCCAGGGAACATGGTTCTCAACTCATTCTCTTAGGGTATATCAGGGAGAATTCATTTGTTACTGTTTTGAAAGACATTTTGATACCTGTACCAAGGGCAATTTACGTGGGCAAAGTATTTGCCTCATTTGAAAAGATGAAGACCTGAATTATTCCTCCCATCACTCTTCAATGGGTAAAAGAATGAACTTTTCACACCAGCACAGGAAGAAAACGATGTCATTAGAATGCCGACTTCTAACATGGTATTAATAATTGTATAACTCTCTAGACTTGATGCAGACACACTGGCCTTGGCCGGCTTTCAGGTAGGTGACTTTCACTTTACCCATGCCTGCCTTTGGTAAACATTAACTATGGAACTGCACACTATGAGAGGTTCTTCGGGTGCCTGTGCATCTCTCCTATACAGCCTACCATGTACGCTGATGGGTAGTTAGCATAGCTTGATATGGATGCCTTCTTTTTTGTGTATTTACCTATTTAGTGTGTCTGCCGAAGGGCTGACCCATAACCAGGAGGGCTTACTTCTTCTCAACAGTTAAAGTGTTTACTTGTATGTCACACATGACACTAATCATATCTGTTGTATTATTGTAGTGAACATTTGCATCTATCTTATGCCTCATAAACATACATAGTTGTAGCTCCCTAGAATGTATCATCAGACAAGGTAAGGGCTGGAGAGATAGTTCAGTGGTTAAAAGCACTTGCTGCTCATACAGAGGACTCAAGTTCAGATCCCAGTGCTCATGTCAGGCAGCTCAAAACTGTAAGTCCAACTCCAGGGGATCAAAAGCCTCTTCAGGCATGTGCATACACACATACATACACACTTAAAATACTAAAAATAAATCTTTTTAAAGAAATAAAAAATATATTGTGAATATTGTAATTTGAATAAATAGAATTACCAATGGCATGTGAATTTTGAGCAACAAATTTGCTTTTCTGGACTCTATAACTTCCTGCCCAGAAGCTAGCCCACAGAGATCATAATTCAGTTGGATCTGTAAAGTGTAAGGATGTTTTTCATTTCCATTTTCTTTCCAATTTATAGCTTATAGATGCCATTTCTTCCCACTACTACATGCCTTGTTTCTGTTGTTGCTGAAACTAATCTTAAATACCTAGACTCATGCTGTCCTCCTGCCTCAGCCTCCCAAGTAGCTGGAATTATAGCCAGTGGCCAAGCATCCTGCCTGACTCTTGATATTTTCACACGGTAGATTTTTAAATGAATGGCTGTTGATTTATTAGTTAAAATAACATAAACTCAGGAGGCAGAGCCAGGCAGATCTCTGTGAGTTCGAGGCCAGCCTCGTCTACAGAGCGAGATCCAGGACAGGCACCAAAACTACAACAAAGAAACCCTGTCTCAAAAAACAAAAACAAAAACAAAAAAATAAAATAACATAAGAAGGCAAGGATTTCTCCATTGCTTTTCATTATCATAGTCCTGTTGAATGTCAACTACCTCTTTACCTTAAGACTTTGTCTATCCAATAACACAGTGATCCTAGAATTTTAACTTGAGCTCAGAAATAGTCTTGAGTTATAATTTGGCCTCCTCCTCAGGGTTTCCACAGGGCAGATAAAAAATTGCTTTTTCTTGGTGAGACAGGGAGGTCTTCTCTTTTTCATAGGACTGTTAAATAGTTGGATGACACAGCTATCTATATAAATAACCTTTTAATTCCTAGAAAAAGCACATCAGACTCATAGCTCCAGATTTAGGAAGCTTTGGCATCTCACACAAATAATTTTGTACATCCTATGGTTCAAACCTACAGGTGAAGGTTTTATCCCTCCAGGCTTTTAGGATAGGTACAGACAATCTGTAATGCCTGCCATTAACTGTGACCTCAGTCCAAATGAAGCAGCTGATTTAAACACAAAAGCTTCCTCTTTGCTCTCCAGCCTGACTGAATTCCATCTGCACAAAGTGATCTGAAGCTGGTACCCTGGTATTGGGTCATAGGAAGCGATACAGCAAAGAATTCCAAAACAGACACATTATTCTAGTTTGTCGTAGGTTATTCTTCCACGAGCCTGTCTAGCAGCAAGCTAAGGAAGCCAATCTCTCCTCAGCTAACATTCTGTTGAGTCATGTTTACTGTCCCCCTTCAAAAAGGTTCCAAACGCAAATGCAAGAGGTTGCTGAAGGCAGGGACATGTGGCGTGCGCACTACTGAAGTGAGAAGCATCGCGTGCACCTGCCTTGTGGCTGTGGCGGGCCATCTTGACTGCGCCATGCCACAAGTTAGCATTTTGGATGAGCAATTGCCATTCTGTTGTTTTCTTCTCAACACATGGTGTTCAAAAACAGTTAAAAGAAAACTGTACCCATTTGCTCATCCCAGAAATCTAAAATTTCAAAGACGCATGCCAGACTAATTTTCACATAATATTTTCCAAGCTTTTTTTTTTTTTTTTTTTTTTTTTGCACTGAGAAATGATACTTCACTTTTTGAACTCTTGGTGTCCTGGCCTGGGGTAAATGGGTGTAGTTTCTCTTTAAATGGCATTAAACATATCAAAGCAGGATTATATCTGTCACTGTCTCTCTCTCTCTTTTTTTTCTAATGGAATCAAAATCCTTCAGGGAGTGTCCCAAATCCACATTAATGTCTTTGAGTGCTAATGTCTCCACTGGGACTTTCACGTTAGCAGAATACAAGTGTGTGGCCCCCCTGTGCTGTCTGTTTTAGAAAGAGATGAACTGCGCACCCCTCATTCTCATGGCCTTCAGCTAGCCCATCACCACGGCAGAAGATGAATTCAGGCTCTGGGTGCCATTCGTTCCTTTTTGGCCACTTTCTCCCTTGTGCAGTTTGCCCAGAAAGCTTCTGGGAGTGCTGTTTCTAACATGGTGAATCCATGGAACGCCAGCCATGAATTTAATCAAAAAGGCTACGCTGCATATCTGCCAGTCCTGTTTTTATCTCTGTTCTGATGGTGGAAAAATTGTGCAAATACCCAGAGTCATAGGACATGGCTGTTGACATTTTTGTCGTTGATCTTCGGTATCGGTCGTGTGTCCCTTTGATTGCTAGAGAGTAGCCTGCCTGTTTACGTCATTCCCTTTTTGCCTCTTTAGCAAAGCAATTGGAATGATTTCTTCTTTTGTCAACTCCTGATTATCAAGTGTCAGTGCCCCATCATGGTGTCCTAAGTAGATAATAATTATAAATAGTGGCCTGAAACATACTAATAAATGACAAATAGCTCATTATATTTCATCTTAAAATGGACTTTTTACATGAATTTAATTATGTTCTGGAAGTCTGTAATATTTCTTTGTTGTTATTGTTGCTGTTGTTTTGTTTTTGTTTTTTGAGACAGAGTTGCACTACATACCCAGATTGGACTTCAACTCACTATGTAGCCTAGGATGGCATTGAATTCACAGCAGTCCTCCTGCCTCAACCTCCCAAGTGATTGGATCACAGGCATACTCCTCCACACTCAGCCATGGTGTTCCTTGGATAATTGTGAATTAATTCATGTACGGTGGAGAAAGATCTGGATGGCTCTTTAGAAACAGCCTCCAGCCCTGTCCAGTTTCCTTCTTTAGCCTACAGAGGCTCTGTCTGTTGTAGCCCTGAATAGGACAGCCATCATGGTTGGAGCCCAGGGTACAACTGTCAAATCTGCTTCAAAGTGCTTTTTTTTTTCCGTCTTGAGTTCTGGAACATTCTGAGAACTACACTCCTTTCTTTTCTTTTTCTGTCATTTTCTATCCTTTCTATCCTTTTCTGTCCTCTCCCCCTTCTTCCTCTATATCCTTCCCAGTTTTTTCTTTTCCTTCCTTTTTTGCAAGGAACTAGATAAGGACATTTGAAACTGTTTCTGAGTGACGTGCTCATGGGAGAGGGGAGTCTACCAATAATCAAGGGATCTAAGTCATTTTTAGATGGCCTCTCTCTGTAGGCCTTTACATGTGGAAGATTACTCAGATGTTTTACTTTCCTATGCTTTGCTAAAGACAGGGTAAGTAGATAAGACAAAAATGTCAGCCCTGGATGGCACCTGGATGTGCTCACCTTCAAAGATTTTTGAAACCAAATCTTTATTTACTAGTATTGAATACAGAAGTAATGGGTCTGAGTTCTGTAAGGTTGTCACAGGTTTTCTGTTACAGGTTTTGGAGAATTATGGGGGTTTCTTTTGTTTGTTTGGGGGAGTTGTTTGTTTGTTTTGCATGTCCTTAAGCATTGATTCCATGATAACTCTGCAGTGTCAGATAAAGTATCTAATAGAATTGAAAAAAAAAAAAAGCTACCTTTTAAACATGAGTCACTTGAATTTTCTGGGTGGGTCTAATGTTAATGTGTTCATGCTCTAGCAGGTTTAAATGGTAAGATGGCTGAAATGTGTGTTTATACTTATGCTAACTTCTGCACTAAATTAGCATTGTGAAATAGATGCTCACTTGAAAGATCACCAGTGGTATTTATATATTTTTTTCATCTTTGCGTTTCCTCTTGAGTAGTGTTTGGCAAAGAATATAAGTTGTGTAGGTCAAATGTTGATCCAAATGTGAGTGCCATAAATTACCTTTTAGATTTGTGAGTCTAATCAAAGCACAGTCCCAGTGTGCCATAGTTTCTTTGCCTGAAGAAAGGGAAGTGACCGTTGCTGCTCTGAAAGGTCTTTGTGATGGTTAAATGAGGTGACATGTATACCAGTCTATGGCACCTGAAACATGGTAGGTGCTCACAGGCCGTTCCATCCTTTTTTCCCTATGAGGGATGCTTGGGGAATGTGGTCATGCCTTTGATCTCAAGTTTACCACCAGTAATTTTTTCTCATTAACTAGATTGAGTTAATGATACTCATTAGATTTTAGCCACTGAACTTTTGTTTATCACAAGGAAGCCATTGTTCTCCTCCATATACTACAGTATATACTACATTTTGCTGGAAGCAAAATGCCTTGGAGAGTGGCTGTAGCAGGGTTCCTGCTTTGCCCCCAGTCTTTCTCACCTTGACCTACATTGCCTGAGCAGAAGAGTAGCAAAGCAGCAAGTCCCAGAGAGCTCTGTTCTGGAGCTTCTGGGGCAGGGCAGTGGATCTGGGGTAGGTGCTGAGGCACGTCCAGATCCATGGAACAGCTGACAACAATAGCTATCCTTAAGATTTGAGGTAGCAGAGACTTCCCAGATCATTTCCAGTGTGAGTCAAATACAAGCACAATGTATACCTTCCCTCATGAGTCAAAAATAATGATCATGACCAGTATTAATCCAGTGGAAATTAATTGTCTATAGCTACTGAGGTAGTTATAGTGAAGATATAAAACAACTATTATGAATTCTGATTAAACAGAACAAAATCTGTCTAATTGTATGGTTTTGCTTTCATAATACTTACACAAGTTGGGGCTCAACAAATGTTTGTTGAGTGGACAAATTTATTTAGTCAGCAGCTCCTGGCCATGATAATAACAATTGGAACTCAGTTTCCAATGGTTATTGCCCCAGAATATATTTTATACATATATATCTGTATCTACATACCTCTCCATCTCTACATATTTATGTTATGTATGTATGTATACTGTTCAAATAAGACATTGTTTAAATACAAGGCCATGGGGACTCCATTCAACCAGATCTCTGATAACTCCTAATCTGTCTTTGAACTCATTGCTGCTGAGATTGCCAGCTGCGTACTTACCTCTCTGACCATTGGCAAGTCCTCCATTTCCTCATTACAGAATGACTAAATAATCACCTTGTCTGGAAACCCTTTCAACTCCAGAATTCCATATGCTAGCCCTAGTGAGAAATGGCATGTGCTTCTGAGAAGTGTGCTGTTGTTGAACATAGAGCAAGTATTTCCTTACTGTAAAAATCACAAATGGACTCCACTAAGAGGTTAGAAACTTAAACTCGTTTATGGTGTGTGTGTGTGTGTGTGTGTGTGTGTGTGTGTGTGTGTGTGTGTAAGAGAGAGAGAGTTTGTGTATATTGTATGTGTGTGTGAGTGTGTGTGTGCATGCGCAGTGCATACATTTATATATCTGGGTGCAAGCAAGATTACATATAATGGTATCAGTTTTCTTCTTTGATCTCTCTCTACCTCATTTTTTAGACAGAGTCTCTCACTAAACCTAGAATGAATCCATTAGACTAGGCTGGCTGGCTAGTGAGCTCCAGGGATCTCCTGGTCATTGCCTCTTCTGCTGCACACGTCTTTAACATGAGTGCTGGGGATCTGAACTCAGGTCCTTGCGCTCCCACAGCAAGCACTGTACTGACTGACTCAAATGACTACGTGCCAGCTGCAGGTGCTTAGTTATCTGTGTATGTAGTAAGGTGCATATGTGTGTATATTGTATGCACATGTATGTTCAGGTGTACTCACCTGTGCTTGTATATATTGAGTTCAGAGGTTATCATCACTTATCCTCCTCCATTGCACTCCACCTTATTTTATTTATTTATTTGTTTGTTGGGGGCACCTGTGCCAAGGTATGAGAGTGGGGGCCCGAACAACTTCTGAGAGTCGGTTCTCTCCTTCTCCCACGTGGGTCTCAGGGATCAGACTCAGGTCATCAGGCTTGGAAAACAGGTGCCATCTCTCTAAGCCACCTTTCTTGCCAACTCCATCTCATTTTTGAGGCAAGGTTCCTCAAAATTTTGACTTGACTAGCTAGCCAGCAACCCTCCGGAGTTCTTGTCAGTCCCCAGCCCCAAGGCTGAGGTTATAGGGGCATGCCATGAAGAGACTGAAATCTGACCAAGTCCCTCGCTCTGGCCTCTATGGGGGCAGCGCTTCTTTGGTGGAAATGAGGTTGCCAGTCCCTATCTGGCTTCTGGACTCAAAGGATGTTCTAGAGGCTGATGACAGTGGGTTTCGGTCACCTCACCATGTCCAGAGTCATTCCTTTCTGGTGGCTTGCTTTTCCCTTTTGCTGCCTGCATATTTAATGCTGTGTCTGATAGAGCCTGATTGTCTCCATCATGAACAGGTTTTTATGTCATTAATATGCTGATTTGGTTCATGGAACAGAGAGTAAACTGCCAGTGTGGCTCAGTGTTAGAGTTGCTCCTTTTTCTGCCCTTTTTACAAGGAGAAAAAGACTCTAGACTGTGCATTTGACTTATCTTTTTCTCCTGTTACGTTTGAATCCTCCTTAAAGGAACACTTCTGAAAGTTTCCATTTCACCATCTGCCTTTGGATGTATATATTTCCCCAGTGCTAGATGACTCTATGGCTTTGGGCACCTCTTCCTTTTAGTTTTCATGAATCTGCTGGGCTCTGGTCTTCACTCAGAATCACTTTGGCGTCCAAAGGACAGTGACTGCCCTGGATGGTGCTTTTGGCTAATCCAAATGAGCACCCTGCCTCTGTTGCCTTCCCTCTCTCCCAACTGCTCTCCCACATTCCAGACTAAGTCTTAACATTTTGTTTCCTTATGATCAAATTCAGTAAACACCCAGGCCCTAGACTCTGATGCCTGCTAAGAGAAGACTCAGAAAGCACACAGCCAGTCTCATTCTGGAGACCACACTACAGTGTGGACAGCCCTTGGGGGAAGCCAGTCTCCCACATGGCAATGGAAGAGGAACAGAGGTGTTGCCTCCTCTCCGTCAGGACCTCCTCCCCGCTGGGCTACAGTGCAGGCCTGCTCTTGCTTAATTAATCCATTAAGGTCTATCTTAACCCTAGTCAGTAATGATCGAGGGGCTCACCGGAGCCATCTAGAAGGGGGGAAATTAGATGGATAATGATTTTTGTGCTGATGATGTGTTCTGTCTTTTTATATAGTTGATCCCGCGAGGGACATATTTCTTTGGTGTATTCCTGATGATGTTCTCAAGACAGATATATTACAGAGGAATAAATCAGGCTATTATACATTGCTTGTGTCTAATTTTTCATGTGTAAATTCAGTGTTTTAAAATCAAAGCTTTGTAAGAATTTTTTTATCAATACAATGGTAAGCAAGGTGGTAAGCTAAGCAAGGTGGTAAGCTAAATTTGAGAAGTTTTCATTTCAGTATTATTTTTCCTGCACTTAGATGCTATTATGGAATATTTATGTTAACCGCCTTGTTCTGATTGCTCACTCCTACATCAGTCGGTAAACTGTTTAAGAGGATGCCTCCTCCATCCAGCTCAACAAGTGTTTACTGATACCTGAAGTGTGCATAACAGTTGACAGTTGTAAAAAATCAGGAGGCTTAAATGGCTTTATACAGCTTAAAGTATTAAAACAGGACGGGTTGATGTTTGTTTTAAACACTAAGTTGAAATCAAGACTAAAATTGCAAGCCAATAGTCGAATGGTATTGAGGGCCCACTATATGTTTTCCTGCTTTCATTAATTTATAAGCAACTCCAATACACATTTAAAATGCACTGTGTATTTTGTAAATGCTACGTAGAAAGGCAGATGGAGTAGTTCTTACCTTGATTTAGAGAGCTAGCAGTAATCATGGAAATCTGTGTGCACAAGTGCAGTTTGAGTTGTAATTTGAGTGAAAGGAAGATGTTCTTCAGTGCATGAGGGATTATTCCATAGATGTAGGCTCATGTGAGAAAAGTTGAGAGATGGAGAGAAAAGGCTCTCAGAGAGGAGAAGCCAGAGGCAGCGGTGACTCACCTGTTCTATTGAGGTGGGCCCAGGTGGCACCAATGGTGACAGGTTAGGGGCACACACAAGCTTATAGGGGATTTGGGGTGCAGGGAATCTAGAATTCACAAGTGGGCAAAGCAGCCTAGGAATCTACTAGAGACTGAGCACAGAGTGACAGAAGTCAGACCATGGAGAATATGGTTAGGGTGAGGAGGCAGTTTTCATAGCCTAGGTAGAATATGAGCAGAGCCAGCCAAGGATAATAGTGAAGGTGTATATTTCAATTCAGAAAATTCCTAGATTTGATAGCTGGCTATATATAAGGAATATCTTTTCAAATGTGAATCTTTAGCAAAAGATTGGGCATTGGGTGTGACGTGGACTATGGTTATACATAGTGTAATTAGCAGAATAATTTAAAAATAAAGACAAATGATCCTTATTATGTGGAATTTGAGGTGCTAGCAACAGCCATTTTGAAAAGGAGGTTTTAACCAAAGTTAACTTAGTTAACCTACCTGGGCTATGAGAAAAGATGAAGTAAAATGATTCTTTTGAATGTATGAACTAAGAAGAAAAGCCATTGTCCTAAGATGGTGCTGTGAGTGACAGCACATTCAGGAGATACTAAAGGGGATGTTGGGGGAATCATTGAAAGAGTATTTGAGCCAAGGTTTTCAACTGCAGAAGCAAGGGCAGAGAAAGAAGCCATTTTAAGCATTTTCAGAAGGAAAAGCAAAGAGGAGAGGTAGGAAGAGGAGGAGAAGGAGGAGGAGGAGGAAGGAAGGGGAAGGGAAGAGAGGGGAGGAAAGAAGGAAGGAGGGAGGGAGCAAAGGAGGAAGGAAGGAAGGAAGGAAGGAAGGAAGGAAGGAAGGAAGGAAGGAAGGCAGGCAGGCAGGCAGACATTCTAGGATCAACTCCTCTACCACCCAAACTGTATATGGGGGGGAAGGAAGCCTACAAAGGAGAAGTGGTGGCTTCATCCAAGAAAGGAGAGCAGCTTACAGAAAGGCTAGGGTGGAAGGTTGGAGCCTGTGATCACAGCTAAGTGCTCCTTCCACTGTGCCTCCCTGCCTCAGTCAAGAACTCCAGAAACCACTCTTGCTCATCACAAGTAAAGCAGAGAACTGAATCTTAGTAGAAAAGGCTAACACCGTATAGTAGAAATGTTTCTGCCCCCTCCGGTCTCCTTGATGAGGCATTCACCATGCTTGTAGCTATGATTACTTGTCTCTCTGTGCATCTTTTCCTCTCCTGAATCCATTGCTGAGAGCCAGGGAGAAATATTAAAATCCCTACCACTGTGGGCAGGATGATTAGCAGCATAGTAAATGGTTTCAAGTAAGTCAGAGATTCCTTTATTACTTGCTGCTATCCGAAGCACATGTGTAAAGAACACTCACAAACACAGCTATATAGTTTTGCAACTGTTTTCAACTTAATATCAAGAAAAACACAAGACTGTTTGTTGAATAAAAATCATTTAAAGTGAGCCTAGGCTTAGTGGATTTAAAAGGAGAAAGCATGAAACTGGAGACTCCCTCACTGTAATCAAAACTGAGAAACTGGTTTGCTTTGGACCTTGACTGTCTTTCTTCAGCACCACAATGCAAGGATTTGGCCAATCTGTGGTCTAGAAAATGTGCCGTGCTTTGCTTGCTAACTATCATTAAATTGGTCCCTTTGCTTCAGGAAGACCTCCTAGGTTTGCCGGGTAAGAGCCATAAACTTGAGCCCATACTGACTGTAACTGTAAGGTCTTGCAGGGGATGGGAGAGATGCTGTGCAATTGTGACATGTTGAAGGGGGCTCCCCTGCATAATGTGATCCCTGTCTTTAGGAATAGAGCTTTGCTCCCATGTTAATACATTCTGGAAATTGCTCAAGAGGCAGCTTTGGCATTAGAATAGCAAGTTTCAAAGCAGTGAACGTCAGCACTTCTATCTCTCCTTCTTCTTGGCGTGCATTACGTGAAGTTGGAAGGACTAATTGGCTAAATGAAGGGACTCAGTGTGGCAGAGTTGAAATCCTGGCATGTAAATGGAGAGGTGGGGAGAGACTTAGCATGCATATCTATATGGCCTCCCTTTGTGAATTATCATAATAGAAATGGTTCTGCCCCTTCTGTAGTTTCCCTGCGAGATGAGTTGGGGTGTGAAGTGCATGGCACAGAAATTCAGCATGCTTTGTATCTGTGATTACTTGTCTCTGTGTGCCTCGTTTCCACTCCTAAATTGCATGTTTACCTAAGGTTGCTGAATAATACATTGTTTTAAAGGATGTGTCCCTGAATTAAGGTTTTCATATGACAATTAGAATATAGCTGCATCCAGCTGACTGCTGTTTTTAAAAACCAGTAAATGTCACTTGCAAAAGCAAACAGAGAAATAGCATCCTTGTTTCATAGGAGTTAGGTTTGCTTCCTTGACCTCTACCAAGCATTTAGAAGGCATGATCAATAAGGAGACCAGGCAGTTAATATGGCATTGACTCCCTGTGACAACAGTCAACGTAGCATGTGGGGTGGAGCAATCCTAGCATCCTCCACAGGCTTTTCACAAAAGTATTTCAAGAGAAGCTCCACTGTTCATTCTTTAAGCTTTTGTGAAAAAGCCACAGTCTAGACCTCAGTTGGTTCACTGACCCTGACTTCCAACAGCACTTGACTTAAATTGTCACAGGTAAATGGGGACCAAGTATATTTCACAAAATTTACAGTGGAACATCACAGTATTTTGTATAGCTTGGCTTCTGAATTATGCCAGAACGTTAAATTCATCACACTCTCAAACCCTGTTTTAAAATGTTTGATCTGAGTTACGTGTAAGGAGAGTAGGGTAGGCAGCACCTCGTCTCACAGATGACCATTACCAAATTACCTCTCAATATTTGAGGCAAGGAAGGAAAGTTCTTTGGCCTGTGCTCTGAACCTTCTCTACCAATCTTTTCCCATTCTTATGAGTTATGGAGCTTTGAATATCAAGGAGCTTTTGATATCAAAAAAAAGAAAGTGGATTTAAGTTATACACTCTTAATTATTTTTTAAACAGGGTTTTACTGTGTAGCTCTAGCCTGAAATTCACTATGTAGACCAGGATGGCCTCAAACTCAAAGATCCACCAGCGTCTGCCTCGCTAGTGCTTGGATTAAAGGCATCTGGCTGCATTATTTTGTTTATTTATTTTTTTAATTATACTTGGTGACATTTATGAAAGGCAAACCTAATACACTAGAGTAATGGTCCACAGTTACCTTATAGATGGGTCCTTTTTATATACCCTGTTGATCACTGATGAAATAATATGTAGTCATTAAGTACCATTGTATGAAATGTTGGGGTTAAAGTGTTCCGTGGAAATGTGATGTTAAAAGAGGGACTTAGGGGTTCATCTACAAGCTAAGTGAACATTAGCTGCTTCAGTCAAATTTGAGGGTGATGGATTTGGTTTTAAGGTTCAGTTTGAAAATGCTGCCCTTTGGCCTTAAACCATGCTGGGGGTGGATTTGCCTAGAGAATAACATTGGTATGGCTAAGCCACAACAGCCAAATGATAGAAAATGACCTTTCCACATTGGAGAATATCCAAGGGGGTGAAGCACCCTTCTGCTTCTGTCATTGGTCAGACTGCTCTAAAGGTCAAGGAGATTGACCCAACATATGTAACCCCATTTTCCAGTAGCTTGTGCCATAATTTCATCACCTCTCAGTAAGTAAATAGGAATGTACAGACATCATTCTCCACAAATAAGAAATTGGGAACCATGGAAGCTGTGGAAGGCTTGAGTACCTTGTCTAGAGTGATCTACATAATCAGCACAAGGATCCGAAGCAGGGCTGGGTTGGTGACCAGGACCAATAGAGTGTTATTTTCAGGACCAGGCAGAACAAGTTATATTCACTTTAATTTAATGTGTTTTAGACTCTAGAAAAAAATGCTACACAAATACATGGTTGTTTCGTTTTTTTCTATGTAGATTTCTGGAAAGGGAGCTACAGTTAAGGGTAGAATGTTTTTGCTCTTACCATCGTATCAGCTAAATTACCAGAAAATTCATATCCCATGTCAAACTCACACACAGTGAATAATATCAGCTAGAAATTGTTCATAGCATGAATCATCTTGCTGTGTTTTGTGTTCCTCACACATCAGATTAAAATGGCTTTTGTAAACTCTTATAGATTACTGCATAAGGTCCTACTTCACAGCCACAGGTTTATAGATCCATGACACTAGGGAGGTGACAGCAGCTATTCCAAAGGAGCCTCTGCCCTTTTTTCCTGCTTCTTTCTTTTTGCCTTTTTTTTTTTTTTCGCCTGAGTACAGCTGCCAGGTGAGCTTTGTACCCATTCCAAGAAATCCCAACCCCCATCATCGAGACAAGTAGGAAAGTCAGGTCATGTTTTGAGTAGAAGTTTGAATGGTCTAAGTAAGATCTCTGCCTTCTGGAGATCATGCCAAGGGGAGAAAGAGAGCAGATTCCGAGAGCAGAGATTCCCCCAAATGTTGTCAGCTTGAACATTCACCAAGGCTGGTAAGGGGCTCGGTTTGTGCCTTGTGGTAGAGTGGGCTTCAGTCACTCCATGAATGTACACTAAGATGGGCCAGAAACGAAGGACAGAAGCAGGATATGTCAACAAGATGACAGACTTCGGAAAAGGAGACTATTTTCCCTGAGAAAATAGTCTACCAGACTCAAAGAGATTTTAACACACACACACACACACACACACACACACACACACACACACACACACACACTATAGTTTTAAAATGACTTTTATGTCTTATTTTTTCCTTCTCCAAGAAATTAGCATTCAGAAAGTTGTGTTTCTGAGTGTGTGCTGATGTGTGTCTAGATCAGGAGTGCATCTTTATGACTGGGCAATAAACCATTATAATAGTGAGGGGTTGAAATGGAATGCCTTCAAAAGATAACCTAGACCTACTGCAGGCTTGAAACTCTATTAGGCTAGCTATTAAAACCAGGAGGACAAACTGTTTCTTCCCTGGATACAAAAGCTGTTAGGCTACGGCGTGACCCAGTACAAAACTTTTCTGAATCTCTCTCCACTTTACAAAACGTCGGCTCATTGCTGCCGTCTGCAGTGAAGCTGTTTACAGCTCTGTGCTAAGTGGAAAGTTCAAATCAATTATTGTCCATTAGAGTTTAGGTATAACTGATGAAATATCCCCAGAGGAGTATTGTAAATGTATCAAGACGTCCTTCCCCATTATAGAAATGGGGACGCATAGTGAATTACTTACCTTCTCTCTTGCCCTTAATGCCTCTGAAAGGCTGCTGGGCAGACAGAGCTCCTCTTGTCTTGCTGGGGTTTTGAGTGAGGACCTCACCATTTGGTGACCATGTGTCCTGAGCGGGCCAAAGTCTAGATTTCAGCTTACTCTCTACTCTTGTTAAGCTTTCATGTGGATATAAAAAACTGAAAAATAGAAGATTGAAAGACCAGAAAAATTGATTAAAAGTAAGTTCCCTGGCAATCAAATTCCTTTTGAACAGTTAGTGTCTTGCTAACAAGTGAGAAAAGCTTGGACCGGGTTTTTAGCAAGTGACACTGAGAGTCCGTGCTGGGTGGCTGTGCCAATAAGCTGGTTCTTCACACGGGCTCTTTGCTTCAGTCTTCTGCAGGACAGAAAAAGGAGATTCACTCACAGCTAAGCTGAGGGCTGGGGACTGGCTCCCCACACTCCGCCATGTAGCTACAGGACCTGACAGTGATTTCCACCCTGTAAAAGCCAGAACCCAGAGGAAAGCAAAGCTCTATTTGCAGTCTGCTCTAGTGGGACTTGCTTGGGAAATGTCTTTGCTTCTTGTCTTTCCTGTTGGTGCCCCTGAGCAATCTCCATGCCCCAGAAATCCCAAGGCTGAGATGGGTAGACTCTTTTTGTCATAAGAAAGGCTGGGAATTGTTCCCTAGAGGGCTGTGACTTTTCAACCACCAGAGGAGTGTCAAAGAGACATCATTGTCTCGTGTCCGCTGTTCTTCCCCCATGTGCCCAGGTGGAGGGAGGCCTTTTCCTTCAGTTGGTCCTGTTTGCCTCCAGTGGCTGCCCTGTGAGAAGGCAGCAGAACACAGTTCCACCCTGACTACAGTCATAAGGGGGATCAGGTTGTGTTGAAAATGCAACACTGATTTCTTTGTGTTGAACTCCAAGGCGAACTCCAGGATGTGGCGCCTCTGACAGCTCTGTCCGTGGTGCTAAGCAGGAAATGGGCTCTATTTCCTCCTTGTGACCCACACTGTTTACCCTCAGCTCTCTTGGGGCTTCCACTCATCTCTCTATATAGTCACCAATGGCTACCTGATTAGATGAAAATAGAGCTTCTAGAATATTTCTTATGTCATATTAGAGGTTTTTGGATTTTTCTATTTATACCTTTTTCTTAGCCTATTGTTTTATTTCTCTATTCGATTTTTTTTATATTTATCCATTGTCTATGAGTGTGTGCTCACATGTGCAAATGTGTATAAGTGTTGGTGCATGTTTGCCGTGGTATGTATGTGGAAGTCAGAGGACAACGTGCTGGGGTCCATTTTCTCCTATCGTGTAGGTTCTAGGGATCAAACTCAGGTTTTGAAGATTGCCTGTGGGTGGGTACCTTTACCCCCGAGTCATCTTGCTGGTCCTGGTTTATTTGCAGTGGACCAGAAGTCCTTAGAATCTACTTTGGATTGCTAAACCATTGCTTCTTTACCAAATCACAGACTATGAAAATTGTCACTTGTTCAAAGGGAACTCTCTGGTATGTGCCCACTGGAGATAACCTCCCATGAGACTTGCAGCTGCTCACACATCACCAGCTTCTAATAATTCACAACACTTGAAGACTGAGGCCATTTCTTTGTGCATATTTGTGGAAAGAGCCATTGGTTTGAATCACTCAAGAGGGCCAGGACGTGCTCCTCTTCATTTGAACTGTGTTCATTCTTCTTGGTTGATCGGTTATTGGGGCAAGAGAAGACGATACAGTTGTTTCCACTTGGTATTTTAGGAGACTTCTTTAACATGTTAAGTATGGGGCTAAAAATAATGATTAAACTGTAAATCTTTTTGAAAAAAATAATACGGTACAAAGAGAACTGCCTTCCCATCTATCCTGTGTCATAACGACAAAATGCTGAATGACTTTGCAGCTCTGTCTCTCTCTTCACTGGAGGTGAAGCTTCTGGATTCTAACCGGAAAAACAGCCTAACTGGGAAGGCATTAAATATAGGCTGAAGTACTGAATGTGGGTTTGGATTTATTTTCCTGCCCCATCGCTGTGAAAGCATGTTTACTCAGCCTTCTCTCCAGCCAGTGTCCCTGCTCTGAAGCCCATTTGCCTGCTCTCTTCTGAGTCACAGCCAGCACACCCCCGTAGATTACTGATATGCTTGCTCAGATTTAAGGAGCAGGACTGATTTTCAAGTTTCTTCCAGCCATTATTTGTGTTCCAAATTATCTTCCTGCATCTGTATTAATTTTCTGTTTCCAAAAGTAAGCTCCATGTATTTCAAGGCAGCACAGTTGCTTTTTCACATTTTCCAGGGAACTGGTGTTTTTAATGTCATGTGAGGACAACATTACACAATGGATCTTTGGCAGGGACACACAGAAATGAATACCGTGTGCGAACAAACATTAAATGGCAGTCTTAATTACAGAGTTTGACTCTGTTGTTTTTAATGCCCTTCAATTTTATAATTTGATGGAAAATGCATCAACACAGCTATTTTCTTTCTACCCTAAATGATTAAGGATTGATATACCCCCAAACTGTAGTAGCTCCTCAGATCAACTAATCAGGTAGGCCTTACATTTTATCCACTAGAGGGCAGTAGGGATACACAGCCATGCCGACCAATATGTGCAACATATGGTCGGCGTGGAAACATAGTAGCCATAGCTTTCAAGTGTATGAAAAACTCCCATTGCAGTGTTGCTTCACTTATAATTATATTGAAAGTAAACACTAATTCACAGACAGACTACGCATATTTCAACATACTCCTCTAGTGTTTTGTCTATTCTAGTTTAAAATGCCCTGAGTAATGAAACTTCTACTTCCCTTGGGAAGCTGTATCAAAACCCACTTGTTTTAGATACCTATTTTTTTTAAAAAACCATACACTCAAGATCTATTAGTATTCCTTCAAGTTCATTTAGAACTCTATTGTATACTCTGTTTTCCCTTGTAGCAAAACTAGTTCCATCCTTTAAAGGATGTTTACTGAGTATGCATTGTGTGGAAGTCATCGCTTAGTGAGGGGATGTCCACAGCTGGCAAGCATTGCAAGGCTCGATTGAATGATTTGCATGACTCTAAACTACAGAAGAAGCTCTTCCCAACCAGACATCAGAAAAAGATGTTGGCCTAAATTCTAAAATGAGTGACATCCATAAAGCTGTCATAACAGGAAAAAGTTTTGTTGCACTTAGATTTCTGTATTGAAAATCAGAGTACTAGAAATGTGTGGTGAGAGCTAATAGTCACCCATAGAACTGAGAGCTCTACACCTGACCTGGCAGTGAGCTCATGCCAAGGGAAGGACCTGGAGGCTTACCAGTGAAGGTTGATCTTTTTGCAGCAAGGTCAGATTAGCCGAGAAGTTTAGAACCTATTTATGAAGCAGAGGATATGGTTTGTAAATCTCACCAACAATGTTTCATCATCTGTTTTCTATCATTGGCTCACTGGGTTCAGTCCCAGTGCCGCTACACACATTGCATGATGGGAAAGTAACCAAGATCACATGCAGTACTTTGGTTTGATCACCAGTTTCTTAGCACATACTATGATCATTACCTATCTGAAGGGGAGGGTGGGGAAAAAATCCAAGCCAAGAAAATTCCTTTTAGACTAGAACTCACAGTTACACTGAAACTAGAATGTCCTTTACCCCTTTACATTAGAGACAGAGCAAGCAAGGTTATTGACTAGGTTGAGCTTTTTTCTCTGGAAGAGTTTCCATGAGGCTGTCCTGATCTCCAAGGACAATCCTAGGTATACATGTGTGCAAGCAAGAATGTTCTGCCTCCAAGTGTAGAATGGAACTCTGCAGAAGTTCTTGGAATGATACTGGCTTCTCTTTGCTCTTTCACATCCTTAGAGCCAATGTAGAGGATAACCTATTCTCCAGGGTCTTTTAAATAAAGGGCTTTATTTTGCCAATTAGGAGGGCAAGATGTGCATGCATAGCCTGTCTTTTCTTTAGAAAAAAAGTGGGGAAGGATACAGAATCTTCATGGGAATCTACAGAACAGTAGTCCAGACTTTCTATCACAACAAAGCTTACATCTGAAATTTGTGTCACCTGTAATGAAATCCACAGGAGTATTTTATATGGAAGTAATTAAGTGCAAATGTACAACAGCCATTTTGTGTTTTTGTTTGTTTCAAAATACCAGAGGTGATTAGGCCATATTATGAACTAATTGCTTACTTAATTTATTTAAGTTAAAATGAGTTCTTGAGTTATACAGGGCCCAAAACAAGAACTCATTACTCCATTCTGCACACCACTGAAAAGAACAAAACCAAGATGTTAACGCCTTTATTTCATTATGTTACAACACCCCAGCATTGTGAGCACTGATGAGGACCCAAGTGGTCAAAACATCTGTATTTGGTAAGAAAATAAAACAAATCAACGTTTCCCCCATCATTTAGTTCTTCCATTGATGTGCTGAAATTCAAAATGAATGGCCAAAGGTAATAAAATCGTGTGCCTTTTTTAGTACACTTTCCTATGGAAAGTTTAAATGACTCTTCCAACATATTTGAAAACAGTAAATAAATAACCTACAAAATTCAATATTTTCTTAAATTTAGAAGTAAACCACAGTAATTCCTGGGCTGGAGACTCTGTACACCAAGTTTCAAACCAAAGCATATTTTGGCATTTTGATGGTTGAGTTACAACCCCCTGAAAAGAGGACCTGATTGTGTGCAGTGAGGACAGCTGCCTCTGGAAGTACAACCAAGCTACTAAAGAAAACCAGTCTTACTAAGGTCACTGCTGAGCAGGAGTCCTGAGAGTCAGTAGTCTGCTCTACAGGCAAGGGCAGCCCTGTCAGTACTCTGACTGCCTTGGCCTGATTCTAGAAGAGAAGAAAAGAGGAAACAGTACACCCCAAAACCAAAACCAAACCCCACATGTTCAAAGCAACTAAAGATGCCAACAGTCTTCTGGGTTCTCATTCTCCTTCTCAGTGTTTTTAAGGTATTCCTAAGGAATTCTAATTAACGTATGTCTGAGCACATTAGCTAGGTGGTTAGTATTATTAAGCATCTCTATACTTTCGGATGTTCCTGTACTGCATGATTGTGATTATATGAAGCAGAATCCGTGCATAAGTGTATTGCCACTTTAGTCACTGGGCACCCCCACAGTAGCAAACTATGTGTCAATCTTATAAGAGATGGCGGCTCAAGCTGTAGTACTGATTGACTTAATGGTTTCCCAGCCCTCAAAGAATTGGGGTGACTGCAATAGAAGCAGATTTCTATTTTCCCAGGTGAAAAGTAAAGAAAATGAATCTGTCATTTTCCTACCCCGGCTAGATGCTATGAGCATTTGATGGGCCAGTAATATAATCTTAATAAACTCGGGGATTTGCTGGAGATTAATTACTTCTTTTTGGAAGAAGGTGCTAAGAGGAGCACTCTCAACTGATGTGAAAAGTACCAAGTGGTTGTTGTCTTGTCTTGTCTTGGTGTAGCTGGTTAGCAATACCACACCCTCAACATGAGGGAGGTCATATCTTGAGTTATTTTGCTCATGGGCTCAGACACCCTAGTACTGACACCCATGCTTTTGGGGGGCAGCTATGCATTTTTATTTAAATCAGAACCTGGGACTATGAAATGATTTTTTCTCTGTCCCAAGACATCTAGTCACTGAATAAATATTTTATTGAGAAGGTAGTAAATGCAAAACACTATGCTGAGCCATCTGATTTGCTTGGGAACTGACTCTGTGATGTTAACACATTAAATCCCTGGTGTAACGGGGTAAACCAGCCAGACAATGGTCTCAAAATTAGAACTTTCTATTTGCACGGAGCCCTTCGCTGCACAGATGAAGGCATTTGGAGCTGGTCAGTTGTGTTAATTCCTCCCACTCTGCACATGTGGTTCTCATCGAGCCCCAGAAGCAGAGCACAAAGCCTCTGGTCACACTGTGTGCCGAGTTCCGTCCTCAGCATGCCTGTTTATCAAGAAGTTCTTCTCTGGGATGCTGTAGGCAATCAACTCTGACATTTTCCCTGTTTTATCTTTCTTCTTTGATGCTGATCAGTTAAGCACTGGCGTAGCCTTCCTGAGTTCAGTAATGACACATCCCCAGGCCTTGTTTGTAGTACGGTCATCACATTGGTGTTGAAAGAATGTAAGCCTTTATATGGACACATTCTTAAGGAATAAAAGTGCTTCTCAAAGATTCATCTATCTTTTCTTAATGATGTCAAACTATATTAACTTTTTCCCCATTGGCCACTGGTAAACACTCTGAGAGGTATACCTACAAGGGAATATTTGTGAACGCTGTATGGTGTTCCACAGAGTTATGAAAACCTACTGTATGTGCAGATAAATATTGAAGGAAAAGGAAAAAGAAGGGCAGAAATGTTCAGGAGGAAAGAGACTCAGGAAAAGGTTTAGAGATGACTTTCTTATTAACTGGTCCATTAATGATAGATCCTAATTACTTGTAAACATATATAATAATTATGAATATTGGTGGGCAGTGCTGATACACATCTTTAATCCCACCACTCTGGAGGCAGAGGCAGGTGGATATCTGAGTTTGAGGCCAGCCTGGTCTACAGAGTGAGTTCCAGAACAGCCAGGGCTACACAGACAAACCCTGTCTCAAAAAAACCAAAATAATAATAATAATTCTGAACCTTGAAAAACAAACCATCTCTGTTTGCAAGGATGAAAATGAAGGTACAGATATTCAGTAACATAAATTTTAAAGCTGACTAAAAACTCCTAGAACATAGTATCATAGTTCTACGTTAGCAACCTCCTTGCAGCTCAGGCTCCTACAGCAGATGCACTGTCTTCAAAATAGAAGCAAGGCAAACTCATTGGTCAGTCCCACTAAGTCTAGGAGAGTACATTCTGGGCCGTTCTCGTCTACCTTCGCCCCATCCCAATATTTGGGTGGGGTTTGGTTTGTTTGTTTGTTTCTTCTTTCAATTTGAAAACGCATTCACCATGGGAATTACTAACACAAACAGTATGAAGTCTGGTGTTTGTTCACTTCTTAGATCTTCTATTCAAGTGCTTGAGCTTAGGTTAGAAAACCTATAAACGTTTAGTAGGTGGAGAAGACTGAGTTGCCGTTAATATACATAGACTGCCGAACTCAGTTGTCATCCTTAGCTGTGTGTGTTACTAACCGGATGCCCGTTCCCTTTCATCCTTTGCCTTGCTCCTTTGTTCCTCCTTAATGAGATCTAGAGCCATCGTTACTGTAAGATGTAGACATACACATGGATTGCCAGCAAAAAGCCACTGCGTGCAGTTTAGATAAAGGGAAAATAAAGAAAGGGACCAGACAGCTTGGAAAGGTCAAACTAGTCAACTCAAACTGTTGGTACTTCAAGCCACTGGGCAAAAAAAAAGGCAGCAAGATGGCTGGGAAGGTTAGGTCACTTGCCATGAAGCGTGGCAGCATATGTGTTCGTACACATATGTACACTCACACACATGCACTCACACTAATAAATATAAATAACAAGGCTTTTTTTTAAAAAAATGTTTTAAAGCCACAAGAGTTGATAGCAGATTTTTTTGGAAACAGATAATTGTGAGTTCAAATCTCAGATCTGCCACTTTCGAGCCCTGTGACCTACATTAATTCACTTCTCCTCACTGAAGGTCCCTGATACACATTTCTCTCACCTGGATCAGGGAGGTAATTACTGCAGAGAAAGAATGGCATGGCATGGCTCAGGTAGTAGGGTGTAGACAGCTACAGGGTTGAGAATTTGCAGGATGCTGGCCCTCCTGTGCTTCAGCATGGTAATTGCCCCCCCCCCAGTGCCAGGCTCACTTGTGAGCAGGTAGTTATAAGTAAACACCCCCCACCCCATCCCCATCCCCCCACCCCCGTCGGGTCAGGCTCATGGTCTTTTCAGGTCAACATTCAGTTTCCAACCACAGGACCAGGGAACTGTTACATAAGACGCAATAGTCCTTGCTGCTGGCTTCAGGGATTAGCTACCTTCTTTCACACATCCTCGTGTCTTTGAATAACTCTGGACTTGTTACCCGTGAATTTAGCTAAACTCTGTGATACTATTTCTGTCATCGACCTTTAATGAATTTTATAAGTTTACAGCCTTGTGTGTAAAGTGGTTCTTTGCTTAAAGACTAGTAAGATTTCCTCCTTGTGCAACAGAATAATAAGGAAACCCATTTTCCCATTCCCAGGCTTTTCATCCCTTTATAGACATTTGTCAGATCCCTGCCTTGACTTGACCATCTAAATAGAAAGCTTTGTCTCGTATCATAATTAGTCTAATCCATTCTGAAGTTTCTCTCGTTTGTTTGTTTGTTTGTTTGTTTGTTTGTTTGTTTTTGGTTTTGGAGCATTTTATCCAGAAAGGGTCCCATGCATGGGTTGCCATTATCTTCTGCTAGAATTGTTGTGATTGAACTCCCTTCCCCTGTCAAAATTATATTCTAAGTGTACTCCAGGCTCCAAACAAAATGGTCTTAATATGAATGCAGTTGCATCTGAGCCAAGGTTCAGCTTAGAGACAGCTGGCAAAATGTTCAACAAACTGGACCAAAGAGAAAGAATCATAACAAAAACATGATCTGTCTGAAGCAAAGTGAAAAACGTGCCTTAAGGAAAAGCAGGAGGCTGACACTCCACACGCACATACACGCTGTCACAGAGCCTGATAAAGGCCGCAAAGCGCTTTCCCAGCACCTTGTTCCTCTCGAACTGGCCCTTGGGCTTGGAGCACCAGAGTGCCCAGCACCACGATGAGGTTGGGCTCACTAGACTCTGTTGCAGTGAGAGGCTGGGGCTGCTAGACTGACAAGAGAGCAGGAATCTGGGACTAAAGAGCCTCCTCACATTAGCATCTTCAACACAAAGATTTGAACTTGAAATGACTCACTGGGAGTGGGTGGCAACCTACTGTTGAGATGCTTTGTGAACCCAAGGTCAACATCCTAGGGAGAAATCCCTTCAAGCGGTGAATGATACACACAGGCAGCTGAGCCCAGTCCTCCTCAATTTTGTCAGGGCCTTTGGCACATCACCACTGTCTCTAGAAATCAACACACTGTTTGCCCACTGCTTCATGGAACATGTGGACAAGGTATGCCATTCGATTTCTCTACAGTTTGTGAACTCTTCATGTTCTCATCTCCTGGATGAGGAGAACTAGATTATGTGCACAAGTCTGGCTGAAAACTGGAGTGAGGACTGAGACAGGTGTCACGATACGGTGCCTGTGTTGCCGTCATGAAGACACCAAGATCATTTCCAGACATCCTGAGCTTAATCTGGCCTCTTGTAGATGACAGCAGGACTCACGAGGTCATCCTGAGACTTGGCTTTTTTCAAATGCTAATGATGCAGACTTCCTTAGGCTTCTCAAATGGAGAGTGCTCAGTAAACGTAGCTCCAACCTTGTGTCTGGACAGACAGACAGACAGACCATTAAAGAGTCATGAATTGGACCTTTTCTCTTTGATTTGTTTTAGCTTCCTTCCCACATTAAAATAGTCTTCCCACTCCTTAATTCGAATGTGTCTCCAGATGATTGTAATGAACTGTACCCCACATCTCTCCAGGCCCTCTCTTCCTCCCTGAACGATCGTGGTCCGCTGTGGAAAGCCTTTGCCAGGCAGATAATGGGTGAAGCCCATTGTATTTTGGCTCCCTGATCCATTACACTCCTCCCTTTCACCAGCATGCGAGCGCTCTCTTGTTTTTTTCTAACAGAATAAATTAAATATGAAAGGGAAGGACTAATGTAATTCAAATAAACATGTTAATGACCCTCTTTTTCCATTTGGTAACTAGACCGGATGTGGTGGAATGCCAGTTTTTTACTGAGCCTGTAATTTAAAACTTTGAACAAGGACACTTTTTTTCCCTTTTATTTCCATCCTCCATTCCCAACCTCTTTTATTCTTACAGACACTCCTTACTGTCCAATTAGTTTGGGAACATGAAAACTGTCCTCGTTGCTGCCTGGAGTCGTGGGCGACCCCGGTGGTTTATCTCTGTGGGGTGGCTCGTGAGTGTGGAGTTTGACTGGTGATTAACCTGTCAGGGCTCTGTGCCTCTTCCAGGGCACCGGGAAGGAGGCCGCTGGCACACCACGCACCTCCTCCAAGGCCCTGTGGCCTGATTCTGCAGATTTTACATGTGCATGCTTGTGCTCTAGGCAGAACTTCAACATTGAGATGTGGGGACAGATGAGCTTTTAACCTGGGAACTAGCCATGCATTCCAACTACATTTCAGCAAGAGTTAGCTCCATGTCTTAAGAACTTTTTATTACTCAAACTAAAACCCTCACTAACTCCATATGCCCCCAAATAACCTCTATCCTCCACTACCTCTCCTGTCTCCCTTGTGCCCAGAACAACCACTTTCCACAGCACTCTCACACACATACACACACACACACACCACATACACATACCGTACACATACACACACCACACATACAAACACCACACACATACACACACCACACACATACACACACCACACACATACACACACCACACACACACACCACACATACACACACCACACACACACACCACACATACACACACCACACATACAAACACCACACACATACACACACCACACACATACACACACCACACACATACGCACACCAGAAGGCTGAATGCAAAGCCTCTCCCTCTTGCCACAGATACGTCGTCACCTGTCTGGTGCAGTCATCAGTGAGCTCAGGAGCCTGAGTTTCTCCACGCTGTGCACATTTAGTCTTTCTCCTCCACCCCTGGAATGCCCTGTCCGTCCCTTTGGCGGTTTACAGGCCCGTTATCTCTTGTTTCTTTTACTTCAGTCACTCTCCAGTGTGTGAAGGAAAACTTTTTGATGTGAACATGTTCTGGGTGGGTTTTTTTTCCTAACTGACGCTGGCTGGAGGAATGAGGAGGAGAGGGGCTCTGGCCCCGTTACTTCCTGTTTGTTTTTGTTCTGGAGAATGCAGACCATCTGTGTCTCTCCGACGCTTTTCTTATGCAGCCACTGTTCTCATTCTGATAGTTAATGCTCTTAGTTTTCCTCAGTTCACACTAAACAATTTCCTAGTCCCCTTCCAAAACTCCTAAGCCCCTCATTAAATCTTTCTTCCTGAAATTTCTTATCTTAATAGTACCTCTGCATACAGCTCTGTCCCCATTAAGGCCAGGATACAAATTAAGTAAATGATAATGGGAGAGAGGAAAATGGAGAGAGGGAGAGAGGAAGCCGTAAATGAGAGGGGAGAAATTAGGCTTGCTTCTTAAAATGGAGTCCGACAACTCGGAGACCCAGGTCCCAAGTCCTAGAATACACTGTTGTCTAGAACCGTGCCTGTCAAGGGCAAGGGGTGTTTCTGGACATCGTGGATGTCTGTGCAAATTGGATCTCCCTAAGCGTGGCCTGAGAGAGTTCCTCCCAGGGTTACTTTTGTGGCTTTAGTGTATGGTTGAGATTATCCTTTCTTATGACAATCAAATGTACTTTCTTGTAGTTATCAGAATTTGTGGAGATACATTTTTCTAAGAGATGCCCATATACGAATTCTGTATACGTCAGGATTTTGGGTTTCAGTACAGCTTCACTATACAAGGTCTCTAAGCAACTCCCACCTCCATACCTTCTGGAAATCTGACTTCTGTGTATGCCAGTTTACTCCATGCCGTCTGGAAATCTACCTCTGTGTACACTACTTAAGGAGGCTGTTTTCTGAGGACCATCTTCGTGTCAGATGTCATTGCAGTTTGGAACACAGGATTTTCCCCATTCGGGTTTTAAAATAAAAATCAGAGGATCCCCCCCACCCCTTCTGTTCTTAAGGTCAGGATTAAAAAGCTAAATGAATTCCAGCTTTCAGGCTCCCAGGATTATATTTCAGCCTGTTTGAGCCTAACACGTGTTCCCAGCAGTCCCCTTGGAAAGTGAGGGATGGTCGTGGCCTTCCTGGAGTGCCACACAAGGGTTGGCCCTAGGTGTCCTTCTGCCTGTCCCTGCCGTAGTGTCTTCAGTGGAGCACATACCATTTAATCGGTGATGTATTAAAATGGGCCTGGTGTAGTCAGCAAGAGTCAGGCCAAAATCGATTGGCTCTTTTTACAAAGGAAAAAGGGGGTAGAAACTTGCTCTTTTAATCTGGGTAAATCAAATCGTGCCTGCTCGTCCCCCACCTGTAGTTAAGTGTGGGCAAGAGCGGTGGGCTTGAGGTCAGTGCATCCTTGTACCTCTTCGCCCATGCTTATCTGCTCGGGCTTGGAGAGCCAGGGTATCTTCAGAACTGACTTTTCCCATCCCCTGAGAAAACCAGTGCTCTGTTTCTCTGGGGTCGGGGGAGGAGCATACCTCCTCTTTGCCCTTCTTAAAAGATTTGAATGAAAACAGAACACCCAGCTTCTCTGCCTTTTACTTTTTTCCCTGCCATGAAATCATATCTGACTGTGACATCACAGTGTGCTGCTCCAGGCTGCTGTGTGATGTATTAAGGCAAGGTCTTTAATTGGGTTAGCGGGGCGCACTAGGGGCGCAGGGTGGAGGGTGCGTGCTGCTCACCCAGTAGGCAGTGTGAAAGAAACTGCCAGGCTAGGGAGGGGCTCCTCTCCCCAGGGACTGTGAACTCCAGTGCTCTGTCTTCCTTTCATATATTACCAACCAATGAAATTAATCTTTTCAAAAGGAAAAATGTAAACTGTACTTTGTTTTTAATCTGCAAGAGAGTGGGGGTGGGATTGCACGGGCAGGTTTGTTCTGTAGCATTGATTTGTGACCAACAAAGGAAATGTCTACTTATGAGACACGAATCAATGCAACCAGACTATGAAAGTGCAAACAGAGATGTGAGAAAATTATTCAATCGTTAGTCTTCTATGGAATTTAAAAACAGAGTCTTTTAGCTGTTCTGAAACCCACCCACACCCACCACCACCACCACTGGCAAAGAAAAAAATTAAATAGAAGTAAGGAGGACCTCTCATGATTTTAGAAAGGGGAGACAAGGCAGTAAGATTCCTAAAAGATCAGCAATGTTATGAATGAATTTCAGAGTCCATTAAACGTGTCTCCAGATACCGTGGATCTCCAGCTTTCAAGAAACTGGTAGACCAGGTTCTGCCCAGGCCTCTGCTTCTGTGGGAGGCGTACTGCTGGACAATTGACAGCTTCTTGCAAACTCTGCTTATCCTATAGTGACCCACCTTAAAAAATTAACAGACGTTAACAAACATGCTAAAATGTAGGCAAAAGGCTAAAAATTATTTTATGAAATTACCAATTTGGACAAACTAGGAAAGGGCCATGAATTAGCCGAAAGTATGAATTGTATCATATCTGTGTAGTTTGAAGTTTTGAGACTCACTTGAGTCTCTTGAGCGCTGACTTCCAACTAAGAATTCTACTAGCAGGACCCGATAGCTGTTGGTCAGTTGTGGTTCCCACTTCTCCCCACACCCACAGCCTAACATTACTGTTTTACTATATTATTAACATTACTATTTACTATATTATTACTAGTTTGCTTAGAAATCCTGTTTCCAGAGATAGCAAAAGGTAAATTCCAATACTATCCCTATCCTAACTCTCACAGATTGTGAATTATGCTGAGGTGCCCTTGGGGGAATAGAAGAAAAAGTGGTCAGATGTTACATCACTGAACATTTATTGTAATAGCTTCCTAGTGTCTTTATGGCCATCAGTGTCTGGACAGGCCAGAGTCCCGAGCAAAGCCTCGAAAGACACTGGAAGCCCGGAAACGCTGTCTGCCTTGGCTTCTTCTTCACCCTTTTCTGCTTCTGTTCCCCTGATGAAGTCAGTCACTACTGACTTTCTCACCTGATGCAAGAAAAGCACTTCTTCTTGACCTCATGTTAGTCTGTTGCCCGAGGAAAACAAGGGACTGAATGGAAGGGATCAGATGCCTACCAAATGAAGTAATTAAGGATGCGTTTCTGGCCAAGCCCACTGAAAATAACCCTTGAATAAAATCAAAGAATTGTTCAGCTCTGTGTTACACACTAATACCTTGCAATCCAATTCTGACAGTGTAGACCTCTGACTTACAGCCCTGAATCAGAATAAACAAGGATCTTCAAGTGTCCAAATGGGTCTCCAACAAAACGTGCCTTCAAAAGTAGTATCATCTTGTAGACCTCATTTATCTGATTTTCCAATCCAAAACAGTTTAGAGAATACACTTGTCCTAGGAAGTTGGGAGGAGATGGTTCTAGAAAGCTGAGACAGTAATGGCCCAATGGGGCCTACACCCCATACAGTACAGTCTGTGGCAGCTGGGTTGAACTGTAAGGTAAGAGGAGAATTCTCCAGAGAAATAGGAAAATCTGTCCCTGACAAGCAGGGATGATGACTATTCACAGCGATGACCCTTCATCAGAAGAAAGGATCAAATGGTACCAGCATACTCCAACAAGGACAGGAATATCTGAAGGGTCTCTGTTTTTATAAAAGTTTAGAATGTGTGTTATTGCTTATAGTTTATGTCATTCAAATTTAGGTGGAGCATTTTATACTTATATCACTTTTATTTATTTGGTAATTTTTTAATTTGGAAAATGCAGAAGTGGCATTGAAAACCAGGCTAGCTAAAACTACTCAGCATGGACACCTTGAAAGGCTGTTTACTCTTGAATGTTTGTTTTAAGTCCAGGTCTCTGGCACTAAGGTCTCTCCTTCCCATTGACCTTAGCTCTGTACTGTATGTAGTCATTTGGAGTAAGGCACAACTGCTCATATTTAGCTGATTTCCTCTGTTAATGTGTCATTATAACTGACCAGAAACATGGTACAGGGAGTTGTTTGTGTGTTTTTTTCTTTGCTTATGCAACTTCCAAGCAGAAAATGTTCTTGAGACCAGATGGTAAAGAACAGTCAACTGAAAGTTCTACTCTGCAGATGGACTGATGTTCCATGTGCTCTTGAAGCCAGTGCAAATACATTTGTGAATTCAAGTCTTGATTTTAGTAACTCTTGCACCTCTGCTAGATCCTGTTCAGTTGGCAAGGAAAGAGGCTAGAGTATTTCGTTACATGATCTCTGAGGCCAGCTGAGCAATGAAGCCGCAATGCCACGGCCCTCTGTAGTTCAGCCTTCAACCCGATGAAAGTTCATCACAGGTCATTTTGGACACAGTAGATCACCAGGCTACAGTGACCACTTGGTGTTTGTGACCAAACCTATTTTCAACGTTGTTGTTTTAAAATAGTGTACTTTCGTAGTACTTTTCTTATTTTTTTATTTTATTTATCCAGCGTTCAACTTGGCATGTAAGTTTTTGTTGGGGTTGTTGTTGTTATTGTTGTTGTTGTTTTTAATCTGCTCAGCAATTTGGAAGTTTGCTTAGAACACAGATGAGTTAAGATAAAAAGCTGTTTTTCAAAAAATGCCTCTAGTAAGTAAAAATGAAGATACTATATCTGAATGAATGTGGAAAGTTGTCCCTCTGTATATTTTTAAAGCTTCTCAAAACCATCCCCAGTTCTCAGCCAAATGCAGCCTACCCAGATTGTCTTTAGGAAAGTAGCAATTCACAGAGATTTGCAGCTAGCTGCATATCAAACCACACTCTCACTTCAGTCCCTGCTCATAGCTCCACCATTTTAGAATATGGTGAGAGATGCCAGAGACCTACCATCTGTTTAATGGGCTAATTATGTTTAGCACATGCCTACTTCACAGTAATACTATGAGTGAGGTTGCCAAACATCATACAAATGTATATGTTTGTATATATTGATATATAAATACACACATAAATAAAGTCGTATACATATATAGTAGCATTCAGCATCTCTGCACTTACTTTATTCTATGTTTTCCTTCCAAGCTCTATCATGGCCTTCACTAGCTGGGCATTGTCAGAGTTTGTGATGATGTGTGGTGGGGGGCTCAGACTGAGAGGGGCAGTGATTGAGGTACTTGAGGAGCTAAATTTGTATGTGTGTTTGTGTGTGTGTGTGTGTGTGTGTGTGTCTGTCTGTCTGTGTCTCTGTGTGTGTGTGTGTGTCTGTGTCTGTGTACATGTCTATCTTTGCCTGTTTTAGCTGTACTCCATATTCTCCCTCTTCAAATCTTAACTTACCTCCATAGACAATTTTGCAGCCAAATTCATGACACTGTTTCTATACCAAATATTTTAGCTCCTCCTTTTTAGCAGCTGAGAATTATTCTGCTTTACTGAATCCCTTAAGCATACAGCTACAGCTTTTCTCTTAAGTACCATATCTTCTATATTGAGTATGTTGTTAAAGCTGGCATTTTTTTCCCTTTCATGATGATTGTGCAGCCCTTGACAATGTCTCTAGTGGTCTCAGAACACTTCCTAGGTGTGTGGTCTCAGGGACTCTAGTCACTACAAGAACTAGTTGTTAAGTGATAGCAAAGGAAGTTATACCTGACTCCCAAGTTGGGTCAACCTTAGCTGCTTCTCAGAAATGAGGCTTACAGTCAGTGTCCAGAAGGTTTGGAGCAGTAAAAGAGAGGCAGACAGAGGGCATTCTAGGTGAAGGGAATGAAAGCGGCAATGAACAGACCAGAAATGGAAAGGAGCGAGTCATGGGTAACCAGAGTGCCTGTTCAGGATATGATATAAGCTCTAGGTGCTGGGCTTTCTGTGAGGCGCCTTTGTCTCTGTAAGGCTAGCTCTGCAAGCTCTGGACCTGCTTGCCTTTTAGGATGCATTGGCCTGAGAACTATTGGGAGAAATATCCATGTCTGCGTACCAGACTATAAACCCAATGTGGAACATTCATTTTGGAAGAGAGAAAAGATCATAGGAGACTATCGTGGATACATTTCATTTTGTCTCTCCTAAGATGGAAGTGTCTTTTTAAAGCTTCCTGCACCCCCAGAGCAGTAGAATGTTTTGCGCTACCGCTTTAACTAGAGTGAATTCTTCAAACAGAGCTGTTTTGTCTTATTTGTTTTGCTTTTGCAGATTTATGCTTACCAGGGATTTTTATAAACAAGTTAGAAGGAGGAGAAATAGCCAAGATGTAAATAGTCCAATCAGATAAGCTTGCATGAGCTTGGTGGGGGCTTCGAGGGGGATGGAGGCCCTACATCAGTACCACAATGATCATTTTCACCTTAGGCATCAGTCTAATTGGAGAGGAGACATTGATAGACAGAGAAAGGCGGAGATATTACTTGTTTTTTTCCCTTGGATAGATGAAAAGTAATCACCTGGGTATATATTCGGTGACTTCTTGAGCTGAACAACACAACAAGCTATGGACACTGATCAAGAAAGCAGTGCTTATCTAAACAAAAAGCTGGGGTGCCCCTTCATCACTCTTCCTGGAGCACCATCAAATGCTGTGACTAGAGGGAGACCTAGCCCTCCTCACACCCCCGCTTTCCATGTAGGAATGTACATTTTCGTGCCTTGCCTGTGGTCTACAAGAGTTTAGACACAGATGGGGATCCAGAATCTTCTGAGGCTCTCAGGTACCATTGAGTCAGGTCACTCTGTAGTTTCTTCAGTTCCGGTCATCACTTTAGGGAATTCTAACTTGGCTTCTTCTAGCAACACTGCTTTTCTGTATCTTGATTACCAACTGGCTTCTCAATTAATTGCTTTAGAGAAGTTTATTTTATAATAATTAATTGCAGGGTCCTATAAACGAATCTAGTAGTTAAGATGGGCTCTCAGATGTGTCCTAAATATTACACAAATACAGAGACACTTGCCAGATAAACATCTACATCTTTTTGCATGACTGCTAGAATACCTGTAAAACTGTCTTGGACCATATTAGACTTTTCAAATTTCTAGCGCTCCAGACATTTGTGGGGAGGTATAAGTAGTATGGTAAAAGTTGCTCATTTGCTCTTGTGAGTTGTGCTTAAGATGTGTTTAAACTGTTGTGCCTTTGGAAGGAAGTAATTCCACTATTATCAATGTCCCCAGTTCCTGTCATCAGACCAGTTACTACAAATGGATTGCCTATCAGCTTCAAAACCAGCTGTACTTAGTGTTTTGCTGATGTTTTGTTCAGTGTAGAAGAGAAAGAACATGGTGAGTGTCTGGCATGGCCCAGCTCCCTTTCGTGGATAAAGAGTCCATCACCAACAGCAGACATTCAATCAATGGTTATTGAAAGGGGCAGGAAAAAGTATCCAAAAACCCCTCTCAGAATCATTTGGAAATATTAGTTCCAAGCTTCTGATACAATGCCGTGTGGTTTGTTGCCCACATATGGTTATTATGATCTACTTGTCAGCAATGATCCAGAAATACTTTACTGTTGCAATGCAAAGTAACATCATAATCCATTTTTACACTGTAAGTGTGTGTGGCCCAGCAAGTCCTTGCTCAGATGCCAGATTCACCACTGTGAAGGAACTGGCTGACATAGTGCCCTGAAATCTCAGGTAAGTATAGTCATCTCACACAGGCATGGATTGAGCCTGGTGTTTGAATCCAAGAGGAGAGGCGAAGCTCTGCTCTTCTCTAAGTAGGAACCATTTGGCAATATTCACAATAGTTAGAGGGAATAGGCTTTTGTGAAGAAAATTGTGGTGTCTCAAGGCTGTTTTTATTAAAACATTTAGTCCACCAGCATACCAATTTTAAGAATAATTTAATTCACAAAGCCTATGAAATAAACAGAAGAGTCTAGCCCCAACAGCTGCGTCCTACCACTGTGATCCTGCTGTGGTGCAGGGTGATTCAGTGGTCAAGATCCCTCCCTACTGCTCTGTATTTGGATATTTGTGAGAGGAAAAAAAACTAGAACTCATTTCCTTTAATATCCATATGGCATGTAGCAAAACCACCAGAGAATACTAATCAAGATTTTTTTGGTCAGCTCTAGCCAGATGTTCAGGTAGCAATAATAGAGATCTTCTCCTCCCTCTTATTTTCTTTTCTTTGGGTTTTCTTCACGAATCCAAAGCTTTCCTGCTTTTACGGATGGGGGTCACTCCTAAAGAAGTAAGCCAAGTTTATCCTGTTTGCAGGACCACATGCTGCTTTGACAGGTGACTATCTATCTCATTGTGCCTTTTTGTAGCCTGTGCAACTGAGAGCATGTGGAATCCCAGGTGCTAGTCCTCCAAAGACAGTGTTGAGTTTGAACTGTTCTAATCCACAATCAAAGAGGGGAAGAAAGTTTTCCTCTTGTGAGCCTACCCCAAATGAGTGGCAGGATGTAACCTCTCCGTGATTTTACATAAAGTTTTCCATGATATCCGGGGGTACTGACTCCTGGGGGTGCATGCTTTAAAATTAGGTCCTGGCTATGATTTCCCATCAAAGGGAAATATGAGGCCGTGAAGAGATACAGACATAGATATCTTTGTAATATTCTTCCTCACAATATTTTAACTCACTATCAAGACCCTATTTGATCCTCAATCAAGTGAGTGGTTTAAAGAAAGAATTATCTTTGGGGGCTGGGGAGATGGCTCATTTAGTACTGTTGTTTGTTTTGCAGTCATGAGGACCTGGGTTCAGAACCCCAGTACCCACATAAGATGCTGCACGTAGCCGCATGTGCCTGTAATCTCAGCGTTGGGCTGTAGAGACAGGCTGATCTGCGGGGCCCTCTGACCATCCAGTCTTGCCAGATGGTGAGGTCCTAGTTCAGAGAGACCCTTTGTCCAAGGAGTAAGGGCAGAAAGAGTCACACGGGAATAGACAGGAGTTCTTTTTCTGCCTTTCAATTGTGGCTACCACTTACAGATGAAACACACACACACACACAAAGAACTTACCTTTGTGATTTTTTTTTTTAAGTCACGTTTTCAGCCTTTCCTATCACTGGGATTTTGGTTAATCATCCTAACAGGTGGCTGGGAAGAAATCATGTGTAGAAAGTTCTCATAGCTTATAGCAAACCAGAGGATATGCTCATGAGAGAAATGCAAACCCATGAATGTAGTTACCTCCCTCCCCCCCCCACACCCCAGCCACACACACACACACACACACACACACACACACACACACACACAAAGAGAATAGTTCAGGGACAGTGTGTGATGCTGTATGTCCTACATGAGGAGACACTGAAGCCATGTTTTCAGTTCCTTTTCTCTCCCTGGAAATCTATGCAATAAACAGAGCCAAGAAACTTTGGAATATACTCTGGTGAAACATAAAGGAGATGAAAAAAAGTCCTTTGAAACTCCAATTTAACCAGTGCAAGCTAGCAGCCAGTACAGTGAAATAACTGCCTCCTTTGTCCTTTGGGTTTGGTGTTTCTGTACACTAGGAAAGAGTTAGGGAATATATCTGCCTTGTGTGTTTGTTTGGAGCCCTTGGCTGTTTCAAATACTTTTAAGATGAATGCTTGTTTCCTGCATTTCCTTAAACAAGTTCAGTTAAACATATTGGTTATCCCACGATGCATGATTATTCAATACATTACAAAATACAGAAAAATCAATTGGGCCGTCCCCTTTCTCCCGTCACCCCCTCCTGTCTGTGACACTGTGTGAGGAATTGAGAGTGCGTGTGCATATGTGCATGCATGTGTATGAGTGTGTCTGGGAGGTAGACAGATTCCCTACCTGGAAATGGCTTGCTATTATTAGATGTTCAGTTACCAGGGGTTATGTAAGACAATTGAAGCTCTGTTTTTTAACAGAGACATGATTCATGCTGCTTGTAGTAACAGTAACCACCTCCGAACGAGACAGAAACCAGACGCAGACAAAGGCTGGGGAAATCAATGCCGACTCGGTGCAGCCATTCTTCCGATAGCCTCTGCCTTTCAATCAGGGCACTCGGGTTATCAAGAAAGGAGGCTCCTGCTAATTCTGGATCTCTTCTGTCTCCTGGGACTGCCAGATAAATTCATGTGTCTGGAGCTAGGTACAGGAAAAACCAGGCTTCCGGAGCAGCAGCATCTGACCTTACTCCCTAGGATCTCTCCAGTATTCAGACACACCTGTCGAGGAACAGTGCCCACACGAGTGCTAGGCACAGGCCTCCCCATGCCTTCTATTTAGAAAGCTTGGAACTAAAGTGTTGGACTCATCCAAGCTCATAACTTCCCTTGGGTGATGTTTTCGGCATGCCAAGGGAACAAAGAATGGAATGGTGTTAGAGTTGGTACCCCCTTTATTACAGCATCTCTCCAAACTCCAGCAGACACAGACTTGCTTCTCAGCCCTCACACAGGCTCAAGACCCTTCCCTGGTCCCTTCCGACTACACCAACTCCACAGTACCCATAAATTTGCATGTCAGCCCCTCAACTGTGTAAGACACAGTACCACCTTTCAGGTGAGAACCAGCTCAATGTTTAATGGTAGTGTTCTTCGTCCATGATTTTATATATATATAAAAATTACAGCTAGGGAAAGTTGGTGACCTGACCAGGGTCATGCAGATCCTCTTTTCAGATGCAAAGAGAACATGCAGATCTAGTTCTCAGTCTAGGCTCTCCTCTTCAAGTTTGCTACAAAGTTTGGTGGTAAACAGGATATTTTTGAGGAAAAATTAAAATAAAAAAAAGACTTTTCTGCTGAAAACCTTGTTGTAGATTGCACTCATTTGCCAGGCAGCTGAAATGTCTCCCCTCCCCTCCTCTCTACCCCAGGCTCTAAGTGGCTCATCTGTGTGAATCATGGCGGGAACTCAGGTTTAAAGAGAGTACCGTGTGACTGTTCCTGTGTCTACCCCAGTGAGGTAGAGCATCCCAGCAGTATTTCCCTGTCCCTACCAGTGACATCCCAGAAGGATGTGGACATCTTGGGCTTCACCCAGACCCTGGAAATAAATTACTTCAGCTACAAAAAGAAGCTAGTTCCTGCCTGAAGAACTCAGAAAATAGCAGTCCTGCCCCAGCTCCACACCCCACAGGCAGGCTGCCCTTCATCTCTCTAACACATGTAAGCCGCCGAAAAAGACAACTTTGAGTGTAGAAATGACAGAGAACTGTCTAGCCATGTACTCTCATCAAGCCAATAATCCCCTGCAACAAAATTTCATTTTAAGAAATACCATTATTGCTTACTAGTGTTGATCAACATCGTGATACATTCTTAAGGCTATTAACTATGGATGATACAAAATTTCATTAATATTTCTGCTATTTCACATGTTCTTTATCTATTTTAAGGTAAAACATAAGTAAACATTCTCATTTATAAAATAGTTTTTAACTAAATCCTCTGTGTACCACTCTTTTAATCAAGGAGGGAAGTGAAAGACTTCACAGACCATATTTAATGAGCACTTACTCTTCTAATAAATTATACAAGTCATCTGTTCCTACAGTTTTTAAGGAAGAAAGCTGTACTCTCCTGAACACAATGAAACTCCCTGATAGTACACACAGAAACTATATTTCTAGCCCCAATCTCAGCACAAACTCACTGTTAGGAAATAGGTTAAGTCTCTACTTGAGATAACATCTCATCTGCAGAACTCAAAGCCCTTTGCTATCTGATTGCTCTGCACTGGCCTGGGAAGACCAGCTCTGGGCCCTCTGTGTGGTGGCAGTAACCAGTTCTCTGGGAAGACCAGCTCTGGGCCCTCTGTGTGGTGGCAGTAACCAGTTCTCTGGGAAGACCAGCTCTGGGCCCTCTGTGTGGTGGCAGTAACCAGTTCTCTGGGAAGACCAGCTCTGGGCCCTCTGTGTGGTGGCAGTAACCAGTTCTCTGGGAAGACAGAACTCACTGTTTGGGAGTTTTGTGTTGTACAAGTAGCTGCCGGGCTGCCTTAGCTTACATAACACAATGTGTCTCCAGACAGACTGGAGACAGAGGCTAGTATATGGGTGAAAGGTGGCGGGGAATTCTACAGACACCTGCTGCATGCCCCGATGACGTCTTTGTTTGCATCAGGTTACCGTGATTTAATGATCACAAATAGAAATTTTCCTTGGTATAAAAGCATGTTTGTTTGGTGCTTCTTATCCTTTTGTCCTGCTCTCTGTTTGGTACCGACTAAGGCAGAGTCTGTCTTACAGTTAGCCCCAAAGCAGCCTTTGCTGTGTAGGTCCAGTCTTTTTCAAAAGCCTGAGACACGGTGGCATTTGGTGAGGTAATGGCTGTAATAGTGGATGGTGTTTCTTTTCAACAAAGTATCATACATTCTACCTGGGCCTTTACCATCCTAAACAGCCTCCTACAGAAATCAGAGCTGGACTTATCAGGCCTCCAATAACTATGGCAACCAGTAACATGGTTATAACATCCTAATGTGTGCAAAGACCTGCAGTAGGTGTTGATGTTTCTATAAACTATGAGGCAGCCTGTTCCCTAGAGGACTGACACACTCCCAAATGATACAGAAAGCAGACAGTAAACACTATTTATCTAAATGCTAAGCCAATGTCAGAGGTCAATGTCGCCCAAGGCATTCCTCCCAAAGATGGTTTCATAAGGGATATGTCTTCCTGCGGGCCTTGAATGGGAAGAAAGTTCTGGTACAAAAGGGAAGGTGACAATGGTGGTATACTGTCATTTACATGGTGTGCTCAGAAGCTTAGGGAGGCAAATGTGTTTATCTTTCTGACCCCTAAGAGTTAGCAGGTTAATACTAAATGGAGTACTAACAGAAAGACCTCATTGTATAGACAATCAGTGACTTTCATCATAGGCAAAAAAAAAAAAAAAAAAAAAAAAAAGCTTTCCTCTAATTTTCCTCAGGCATTTTTTGGGTGAAATAATGTCCCATAAATGCAATAAGCTTGGGCAAATATGGGGTCCTCAACACCTCTGTAGTATATGGTGAGCATACAAGAGGGAACAAAGCCTATAGGGCTTCCTAAATTTATTTGACCCAAACCTTCTTCAGATTTTCTTTTAAGTAACTTTCTTGTGTGGGGTTGGGGGCGGCATGGAGGTCAGACTTGGGGAGTCGTCTGTCTTATCTTTCTAACCCCTGGGTCCCCGGGGTTGTGCTCAGAATTGGCAGAATTGCCTTCACAAACGGAGCCATCACACCAGCCCAACTTTGAATTTTAAAAATGAGTTCATTTATGTATATGAAAGCTTTATCTACATGTATTTCTGAGCACCGTGTGCATGTCTGGTGCCAGCAGAGGTCAGAAGAGAGCGTTCGGTCCCCTGGACTGAAACTCCAAATGGCTGTGATTCGACTTGCAGGGTCTGTGACTTGAACCAGGGTTCTCTGGAAGAGCAGCCAACACTTTCAACAATGGAGCCACCTTTCAAAGAACCCCCCCTCCCCTGCCCTTTTTTTCCTTATGATCCTTTTTTAGTATCCTAAAAACTCATTTTGAGATATACCACCTTAAAGGATTTGAAGGTCCAGAGTTGAAAACCAAGTGAGAAATTACATTGTGATGGTCAGTGCTATTGAGAATGAATGTACCATTGACTGCAGAGAAGGATCAGTGATGAAGGCAGTAGGCACAAGAAGTGAGGACTGGAGAGGAGAGCCTTGGAGGGGAGAATCAAGTGTGGATGAAAAAAAAAATGGAGGTGATTAAAGGAGACCAGCGTCCAGAAACTTAGCATGCTGCATGGCAGTATAGGAGCCATGCTCCTCAACTAAGAAAGGAAAAAGAATGAGCAGGATTTGGCAAAAGTCAGCTACACTAAGGTTTGTGCATGGAAACAATGGGTAGGGTTGGAGGCCCAAGATGGTGAAGAAATTAAGGGGAATTACTGCACATAAAAGATGAGAAGGGGGGGGGGGCTGGAGAGATGGCTCAGAGGTTAAGAGCACTGCTTGTTCTTCCAAAGGTCCTGAGTTCAATTCCCAGCAACCACATGGTGGCTCACAACCATCTGTAATGAGATCTGGTGCCCTCTTCTGGCCTGCAGGGATATGTGCAGACAGAACACTGTATATATAATAAATAAATAAATAAATAAATAAAAAAAAAAAAAAAAAAAAAAAAAAAGATGAGAAGGGGGACTATAGAGATGGCTCAGTGGTTAAGAGCACTGGCTGCTCTTCCAGAGGTCCTGAGTTCAATTCCCAGCAACCACATGGTGGCTCACAACTATCTATCATGAGATCTGGTGCCCCCTTCTGGCCTGCAGGCAGTGCAGGCAGAACACTGTATACATAATAAATAAATAAATCTTTAAAAAAAAAAAAAAGTTGAGAAGAACAGGAAATCTGAAGGTTACCAAGGATACAAGGACAGAACGCAATGGTCAGTGATGGACTGAGGTCACATTGAAACTAGGCTCTTTACACATTAAGAATGGTGAGTTCAAAGCTGGGGTTGGCAGAATTGGAGTGACATGGGAGACCTCAAAAGAGTCATATAAAGAGAGAATGAGGGCCAAGCAGTAACTGAAGAAGGATACTGAAGGTCTGTGGAAAAGAAGTGGTGGACCAGAGTATAGCTCAGTGGCAGAGCGTATGCCTAGCATGCCAGAGGCCTCCAGTTCAGTCCCCAGCATGGGGTCAGGGGTAGTGGTGGTGATTTAGATTCAAGTATTAGTGTAGGGAGGGCATGAATCAAGTGTTTTAAGAAGTACAAAAAGTTCAAAAGAAAGCAGTAGAGGCCCATGATGGAGTTTCTAACAAAAGCCTGCGGTGAGGACCCTGGATGAACAGGAATGAAGGCAGGAAGGAGGTCAGCGGGTCAGTGATTACAAGCTGCTACAGGCCACACCTCCGGGCAGTGTGATTAAAACCTGATGTTACATCCTTCTTTGCTCCTCTGGGCTTCGTGGCCTATGGCAAATAGCTGTCTTTCCTAAACAACCTCAGCTGCCTTGTCTATGTATAAAATACCTTGAGTAATTGTAAGACATGAAGTTAAACAGTTAATGAAAAAGCATATTTACCACATGATAAGCATTTAGTTTGTGGTAGCCAAAACTGTCACCAAGGTGAGGGAACAGAAGAGGGAAAGGGAAATTCTTGGAGTGTGTTAGCTGGGGCAAAGCAACTGTGATGTATCCTAGTACCTGTTTTTCCAGAAAAGTGTAATGGTAAGTACAGGAAATATAATGCAAGCGACGAAGTATAAAAGACTGATAAACCAGGAAACATTCTGGCCACAAATCATGCATCTGTTAGGATCCTTATTTCAGAATTTAAAGATACCTTAAAGTCACCAGGGCCTGTGACAGGCTCTCTGGACAGGAAGGTGTCAGTTAAAATGCCTTAGAAAGGAGAGGGTAAGATGGATGTCCTGTCACTAAGGCTTCATTTAAGCCAAAGAATATCATGCCACTGTGTATCACCTGATCCCCAGGTCTCTTGTTTTAAATAAGAATCGGCTACCTGGAATACTAAGGCTTTGGGGATGTACAGCTCTTATTAACAGTTTGTGAATTGTCAAAAAAGGAATCAGGGTCTCCGTGGAGAAAATTAGCATAGATTAAAATAGATTTACTGTGACAAACAGTTGGACTATGATTTCACTCTCTGTTGGCAAGGCCATTCCAGGGGTCATTGAATCATCAGAGATATTTCTCCTAGACATGAGTATTAACTGGTAGTTAATTAGTGAGCTACAGTGTAAGACTGTAAACGGTTCTCACAGCATTGAGAAGCTGAAGCTAGGGTCCTGATCAGTCTGACCATGCTGTCTTTGGTCCCTGCCTTGTTTACTGGTTGTCACCAGTGTCCATCAGGTAGGATTACTCATAGTGACTTGAGAATTTGTTCCAGGTAGTTAGTTAAAAAGTTAAAAGTCAAATAGATCTCTTAAACATGTTTAATGGCTTCCCAGGGTGGTAAGCTATGTAGTTCCCACATTTTTCTTCTCAAGAGGCTATTAAGTTTTTAAGGGATCTTGAAATCATAAAACCCATCCCTTCTTTTTACAAATGGAAAGGGTGATCCACCTAGAGGTTCAGTGACTTACCTGAGGTCATCCAGATAGTTCTAGAATTTTCATTCCCTTCTCTTAGTCCTTTGACTCACTCTCCCCCCCTCTCTCCCTCTCTTTCCCTTTCTCTCTCTCCCTTCTACTCTCTGTCTCTCTCTCTCTCCTCCTCCTCTTTCCCCCACCTTCCCTTCTCTTACACACACACACACACACACACACACACACACACACACACACACACATTGTACTCCTCACTGCTAGCTTTTTGTTTCTTTGCATTTACCCTTGGCCATGACATCTCTGTGCTTCAGATTATTAGCTCGTGCGTCTTTGCCATTAGTACCCCTCACCACTGACTCACCACTTCATTTAGAACGAAGAAATGAGGAAGTGGAGCAATTTTAAATTTACTGTGATCTTTGAGACAGCTTTGTCTACACCTGGGAATTGCTGTTAGACAATTAAGGTTAGTAAAGCTCATTGAATTTCTCAGAGGAAAGGTGTTATTTGAATTATTACCAGATAATTATTGTTAAAAATAACAATAATGTAAAAATGGGAACAAGGCATGTTTACGACATTATCATTTTGAAGTTCCAGAAGTTGAGGGAAGTTAATGGAGATCTAGAAACAATTGTTTGTTGTTGTTTACGATGTACTCAATGTCAGAACCCCCTGAAATTGTAATGTCTGATGACTGACACACTGACCCAGAATCAGAAGCCATGTTGTTCAGCTGAACTGCCCCTGGAAAACAAACCCCTACTAGAAAAGAGAATATAAGAGGTAAGACCTGTGGTACCCAAACCTGTAGCATCAGCATCAGCTGGGAACTTGCTGAAATGCAGAACTGCAGGCTCCACCCAGACATGCTGACTCCGAAATCCTGGTGATTTGTGTGCTGGTTAGAACTTGAGATGGACAGAAGACCCCTCCCATCTCTGATTAGAAAGGAATTAGGAAGGAGCTATGCATATTGGTAGTTTCGAGGCCAGTTCCTTCCCAGTGACTCTGGACTCTCAAGGAAAGGATGCCCTCTGGGATCCTAGCCGGAAGCAGCAATGTACTTGTGCTCCGGGAGAACTATTTGAGAGTAACAACAGTCAGAATGAGGTCTGCTTAGAGTCTAGCCTCATGGTCTCCAAGCTTCCTAATCACAGACTTGTTCCATGAGCTCACTGAGTCGTTGTTCCTCCTCCAGACCCTGGGCATAGTAATCAACATGGCTGAGAAATTTAAATGAGAATGTTTTCATATATGCCTATGTGTGGTCCCTGATAGAGTGTAGATAGCCAGGAAGTAGTCGCTATTGTTTTCATTCTGCCCTTTCTGTGAGCTTCCACCCTGAAAGGACTCTTCCATTTTACATTGGTTTGGTGACCTCTGAGGAGTGAGTAGCAAAGGCCACAATGAAGTCACACCTTAGCATGACATACTCTGAGACAGCTTCCTGAGGCAGGTGTACAGAGACACCAGCAAAGCAGCAAGCTAAAGAAAAGTGACCCTCTGTTCTGCATCGGGGCAGATTCTTGATCACAGTGGTGATGTAAGTAAGAGGCAGAGAGAACAGCTGGATTTCCAGAGTCTTGATAGAATTGGTGGCACCAGCAGCCCCTCAAAAATTACCTTTTAACTTAAAAACTAAGTCCACTGGATATGGAAGTCATTAAAAGGGAATAAATATGAAACCCCATGAAGTCATCTCCACTGAGTCTTTTTAAGAGTATAACTGCCCTTTAAGCAATCAACATGACGGACCACACAGCAGCACTGATTAATAGACCCTCAGGTGTGTGCAGGCACCTGAGAGGGCAAATAAGGAAATAGGGGTGGAAGACAGTTTGCCAAGAACTGGAAGATCATGGCAGGATGGGAAGGAGAGGGGCTTGATTAAAGGACAGGAAGATTATGCCTCTGTTTAATTATAAATTCCACCCTTGTAGTAAACTGTTATGTGTCCTGAACATGTACACTTAACTAATTACATAGAGGAGATCTGTGTATTGCCAGGTAATTGTTCACTGCAATGTGGGAGAATATTGATCAGTGATTTTCTTTATTACCTTAATGTAGTTGCCAGGAGATGAAAAAGAAGAAAGTTCGGTGTGGCGAACTATTAATAATCTCTAGCCACTCGATGTGTTAGAAAGAACAGTGAACAGTTTCTGGGCCCACTTTTGCTGGTTATGCAGCTGCCAAGGTAAATGGGTCAATTCATGGCACCTCTGCACTGTACCAGCCAAAAGGGTTTGATGGGTATTACCGTCTTCTTCCTCTGCTGGCCAGCATTGAGTTGGCGAGGCCTCGTGGTACTCTAGAGCCTATAGTATAGACTGATGTTTGAGAGGAAGCTCTCTTGGCCAGTGAGAATGTCAGCTAACTCCTGGAAGCCCTGTTCTACTTGCTATGGTAAGCCCACTATCCCAAGGCAGTTGTTTTTGGTTGTAGTTTTAGTTTGGTTTGGGTTTTTTGTTTGTTTGCTTTGTTTTAGCTTTTCATTTAGGACTAAGAAAGAATGATTCTGTTTGAGGTCAGAGGAGAAATGGAACAAACAATATTTCTTCTATCCCTGGAAGGAAACTAGGCAAGAAAATGAGATGAAACGTGGAGCAGCCATTAAATAAGGAGAAAGATAAGTGCAAATTTAAGCACATCCAGAGCCCGAAGAGTGAACAAAGCTAACTGGGAATAGAAGTGTTAATGCGGCAAGTCTGCCGACCAGCTATGATAAATTTAACCGTAGAATTACTGCAGCCTGTTCCCACCATGAACTGTAGCCGATGCCATGGCCTTTTCAAAGTGCGAGAAGCCTCATCCTAGTCTTCAGTCTGAGTTTATCACAGCAGTGGTATTTTCAGTATTATCATAATTATTACTGCTGGTAACATTAGAAAAATCTGCTTCTTTGCTTTTATGATCCACCCTCATTTTAAGGTGTTATTGAACTATAAAATGGTATTTATTTGCTCAGTTTGTTGATGCTAATAACTGAAACAAGTTTGTTATTTTTGAAACATTGTATTCCCACAAACTCTCCCTGTCTCTGGTCTGGCCTTTTGGTCTGGACTTCACTCTTGGTGGTCTGGTAGGCTTATTGGTATTTATCAGGCCCTGAAAGATATTTAAAGACACAAGACCTTTTATATCAGTTATCCTTGCTTAGTTGTTAACAAGGATAGGACCTTGAGAAGGCGGCTCCCTTAATCTCCTCATCTGATCACAAGGACAGTGGAGTAGATGAGCTTCAAAGTCCTTTCTGTTCGTCCTCAGTTTCTATGCCTTCTAAGCAAGATTCCTTTTTCCTTTGGAATTGCACTCAGCCAACATCAGTTGAGCACACATCCATATGCAAGGAATTGTACCCTGGGGGCAGGAAAAGAGGTGTGGTCCTTATTCTATACACCACAGAAGGACTTTGCCAACACCACTATAGCTAAAGACTAGTCACAAGAGAAAAGCTCCAGAAATGCATTGGAGCACAAGTCTACCTGATAGTAGAGACTTGAGGATGCATACCCAAGGATACAGGGTGAGCCATCCATGTTTAAGCTTGCTAGCGAATGGACAGCTGTGTGGGAATACGATTGGTCAAAAGGAGTGTGACCTAATGGTAGTAGACTCCGCACAGAAACCCAGCAAGGCCTGTCTGTTCAGATTCTTGCTGGCCTCTCTATGTAGCATTCCTTCTACCTCGGCTGGACAGGACCATTTCTTAACCTGGGGTCTTAGGATCTACTTCCAAACAAGGTATGTCAGGACATTTACGGCCTGTTCCTACACAGAAAGGCATGGGAAGATTAGAACGGTGTTTTTAAACTTTGTGATCTGCTCTTAGGAAAAGGGTTCCAGTTTCTATCTCCTGCTTTGCAGAAAAGAATCTCTCATCTCTGTGACCTGTGTTATGAAAGGAGATAGGACAGAGGAGGGCAAGAGAGAGTCAGAGAGAAAATTTGCTTCTAAGGCTGTTTCTGAAGCCTCCACCCTGGGATATTGTCTCTGCTTTTCAAGAGTGGGGAGAGAAATGATACAAATGGTGATTGGAGTCAGTAGACTGTGCCAGGAGGTCCTGCAAATCAGTGCTTGAGGATTCCAGGGCATTTCCCTTTGAGAAATGCTTCCTAAATGAGGTGGTATTTAATGGCCCATAAAGAAGCTCTATGTAGACATTGGAATTAGAGAAAAATAGCATGAACATGTGGGAAAGAGTGGGACTTTGCTGATGTGTAGAATGAACTATAGACAAGAATTGAAAATTGAATCGGGACCTTTATTACATACTCAATGTCAAGTTGAGAAGTTTGAATTTTATGCAGTCGTCAAAGGGGTTTTTGTGCACAGGAGGAATGTGTTTCGGGTGGTGCTTTAGAACACTAATGTACCAGTGTTAGAAAGGTGGAATGTTGGTGTAAAACGAAAAGAAACTAGAAGAGAGGCAGTCAGGAGATGTCCTCCAGTGTTCTGGCAGCAGGCGGTAAGAGGTAATGGTGGTGGGTACCAAAAACAAGTAGATTCAGGAAAGTTGACCAGAGGAAGAACTTGGCAGCTGATTGGCTTTGGAAAGGCAAAAACATCAGGATAACTGCTCAACTGTAGACAAGCCATGGAGTAGAGGTAGCACCAACTCTGGGGTAGCAACAGATTTGGAGAGAAAGACAAGTGAGGTCTGTCTTAAAGTTTCTAACTTAAAAGAGCTGGTAATACTCATCAGAGATGTTAAGCTTCGAAGAGTTAGAGACCCTGAGCTGCTCATCTTTTCCAAGGGTCTCCTGGATACAGTATGCACACTGGTGACCAAATGGTGAGTGCACTGGTCACTCGCTGGCCTTAGAAGACAGGTCAGTGGTACTGCAGCGAGCAAGAGCTAGACAGAGCAGTGTAGATGTTCTCTGGGACGTGCCTGTTGAGGTCCAGGCAAGTGTTCTAGACAAAGCCTTCGGAGGGAATGTTAAAGAATTTACTATCAAGGGACGAGGAGAAGGGAACAAGCAGAGTGCAGGAGACAGAGCAGCAGACTCAAGACAGGGAGACAAGCAGGACAGTGTCTTACCCCATCACAAAGGTGGGTAAGTTTCAGGGACAAAGTGGACCCTGAGCAGGACCCAGAAGGCAGGAATGTCAGGGGTGAGAGGGTAGTGAGCGGGAGGCCCCTGAAGACAGATCATAATCTAAATGTTCTAAGACTGTGCTCCCTGGGGTTAAAGATAAGGAAGGAGACTCTTCAGTTCTATGCAAAGGGAACAGGGAGAAGGCGAAAGTCCAAACCAGGGAAGTGGCTGTCTTCAGGAGAAGCAGTGCCTGAGCAGGCGCAAGGGAGAGACTGAAGGGAGTCAGAAATACTGGAGCTGGGATGTACCTGGACACCGTGCAGTACTACTCGGCCTGTCAAAAGAAGGCAGCTTGGCCACTGCCGTGAGTGAACCTGGAAACACTAAGTGAAATAGTCCAGACATAGGAAGATAAGCATAGCATGCTCTTTCTTACCTATGGAATCCAAAAGAGGTAAACTCATAGAAGCAAGCCGGGCGGTGGTGGCGCACGCCTTTAATCCCAGCACTTGGGAGGCAGGAGGCAGAGGCAGGCGGATCTTTGTGAGTTCGAGGCCAGCCTGGGCTACAGAGCGAGATCCAGGAAAAGCGCAAAGCTACATAGAGAAACCCTGTCTCGAAAAACAAAACAAAACAAAACAAAACAAACTCATAGAAGCAGGGAATAAAATGGTGGTTAACATAGGCTATGGGGATGTTCAAAGAATACTAAATTTTATTTAGACATTTTTCTAGCCTAAACAAAAATTTTATTCTAGACAAGACATGCATTCAGAGATTTTCCCCCCTTCTCTTCTCTTTTCTCTTCCTCCAGGCAGCTGCTGAGATTTACAGTTTACTGCCTGCCCTAGGATTAAAACAACAACAACAACAATAACTATCACCAAAAAATATAATGTGAGGCAGTAGATATACTAATTTGTCTATTCCACAATGAACACAAACCTCATAACATCGTGATAACATTATGTTATATGTTCCACAAATTTGTGTCAGCTAACAATCAATACATGTAAAACATCAGAAGCATTGGCTGTGCCAAGTTGGAAAGGTGCTGTCCCAGTCTCTCTGGTCTAACCTCCACTCAGCTTCCCAAAGCCACTTCATCTGCACTGCAAGGGTGCTCTGATGTCTCAGACATCCCAGCAGCCCGCAGAAACACTGAGGAACAAAGATGCAGAGCCAGCCTCAGTCATGTTCCTTAGTTCATCTCTGTCAAAAACCGTTAAATAAATGAACAGAGAATGCCGTAACCATGACTACTCTTTAACGACCTTTGCTGTTTTGTTGTTTGTTTCTGCTAGATGCAGCCGCTCTCTGTCCCCTGCCCCAATGAACATCTGCACTAGGCCCAAGCCTTGGAGTGAATTACCTGAAGAGTGACACCATTTATCTGAAAACTACTGTAAGTACATTATGCCTCCAGTGAATTAGTTTACTTCATTTAATAGAGGATGATGGTGATGATGATGATGGTGATGATGATGATGATGATGATAAACCACACAATTGTAAAAGCAGGTAAAAGTTCAGATAGCTTCATCTTTTAGGTACACTTTCATCTCTTAGGTGACCAGCCCCAATACCCGCAGCTGTTTTCAGCTTCCAGCATTCATTGCATGCATGCCTGGGTCATGTTCTCTCCCATCTGTCTCCCATCTCCTGGGGGCTGTGTCATGCTGAATCTCTGTCCACCTTGCAGGGACTGGAGCTATTCTACTTGGTCATGTGTGCCTCTTCCCAAGATGGCGGTAGCTACTCTTCTGTGCTTACAGCTCATCATGTGCCCGTCTATGGAGTCTTGCAGTTGCTTGTCCTTTCATGTCACCCGGGTCAGATCTCTGAGCCAGCTTCCTTGCCTATGCCTACATGACCCCTGGGACATACCCCATGTTGTTGCTTCCTTGCAACTGTAAGGAGCCACGGCTTCCTTTTGGGATTCAGGGCTCCTTCCGCCATATTTCCAGCCCATCAAACCAGATCTGCTCTGCCCTCTGGGTGCATGGCACTGTGTAGCTGATTGGGTTCCTTGTACACAGGGCGTTTCTGTAGAAATATATCCCTCATAAGGAAATAAGACAGGTAGGAGAGTCAATATCCACAGGAAATGAATGAAAATTTACTAACCAATCATATTAAAACTAATAGATGAATACATGCTTTTTTCCACTAAGAAACACCAGAAATTTGAATTGTTTAGAAGGTATGCATGCAAAATAACTATGCATTTTAAAATGAAATCTCATTTTAATTGTACTTACAAGTTTTCCTGTACAGTATAAGGCAGTTAATGGGAAGGTGATTTGCAGAAGTCTGTGTTACTGGAAAACACTAAACCTGAGAAGCTAATATTCCTTCTCTTAGGTGCCAGATAGGATTTTTCATATTCATGTTATCTGTGTTTTTAGCTGTTCTAGCATACTTCAAATCCAAAGAAATGAAGCTAGAATTTTGTTTTGAGTCTTTTTACCCGTAATGTATTTGGTCTCTTGGATGATAATTGATGATAGCTAGTATGTCGGTGATGGACAGGCCTTTCTAGCCAAGATGGGAAATGAAGGACATTGAGGGACTAAGTAAGGCCTAATGACATGAGAGAAAAACAATAAGTTGTTTCTTCTGCCTATAATCACACAGGGAACTTAATTGCATAATTTATCCTTATGATCGAGTGCAAGGAGTCCTTTCAAAATCCTCACATCTGAATAGTTTCTCACATCTGAATTTTGCTTCAACACAGAAGGATGCTTGTGCCAATAGTGCAGTCATGCTAGGATGTAGACTGGTGTCAAGGTTTGTGTGTTCTATACAACGCCTCCATTCTTGGGCTGCAGAGAACACAGACCTAGACCTAAGAATCGGGATCTGATCTTTCTTGGAAATTGCAAGGAAATGCACAGCCCACTTGTTTTTGCCTCAGAATGGTGTTTCGTCTTCTCCTGGGCCCTGGGGAATGGGCAGGTTGGATTATAACCCTAGTAGTGTCTACTCTTCAGAGACTGTTACATACACCAAAGAAATAGTCACCAAGTCGGGAAAAATATTAAAAATGGGAACTTTACAAAAGTGTGTTCCTTTCTGAGAGTGTCCTGGGAGCTGCCAGTGCTCTGCCCCTGTCCCCAAAGTTTGAGAGGTGATGGTTGAAGCAAGTGCTGGGTTTTATCACAATTACCTGCACACATGCGCAAGCCTGCCTACTTACTGTTGCTGTTGTGATAATTAAGCGAGATGATGTATATAAAGGATCTGGCACAGCAGAGATGACTATATCTACTTACTCCACTAAAATTTGCTGAGCATTCAGTGGGTGCCAGACACTATTCTGGGCACTGGGATATAGTAGCAAGGAACACAAACAAATCCCCACTTGTGAGCTTACATTCAGTTTCCCTGCTCTATAAATGGCAAACAGACAAAATAGGTACATGGAAGCTAACAGAGGACTGATTTGATTTTATTTTCCTTTTTCCTTCCAGAAAGTATAATTGAGAGGAAAAGTGTGAAAGAAACGCAAAGGGGAGACAATAGGTATGCTAATGAACCTTGCCGACCCCCCCTGCCATTCCCTGTCCTAGTGCATGACCCAGAGACTTCTCAGGACTCCAGTACCCAGGCTCACTGTTCTCTAGCTTCCCTGAGAATCAGGACTAAAGAAGACTTCTGTAAGAGATGCAAATTGGGAGCAGGAAGAAGTGAGAATGTCAGAGCGCACCCTGGTGCCATCCTGACTCAGTTCAGAAACCCTGCCCCTCTCTTGGCTTCCAGGTTCCCTGCGATAAAGAGGAGATCAACAGCTCTGCTTTGTTGCTGGTCTCTGGTGCTCCGCCATCTCTTGAGAGTGTGCCTTGGTCTCATCTACACCTTGAGATGCACTTCCTTCATCAAACTCCCTTTAGTTAAAACATCTACATGGAGCTGGGCAGTAGTGGTGCATGCCTTTAATCGCAGCACTTGGGAGGCAGAGGCAGGTGGACCTCTGTGAGTTCGAGACCAGTTACAGAGCTAGTTCCAGGATAGCCAAGGCTACACAATGAACCCTGTCTCAAAATAAAAGGGGAGGGGGGGCAGTGGAGGAGAACCTTTACATGTACCATTGATTTCCTGCCAGGATCCTGGCTACAGTGAGGAAAGACACTGAAAAATATTGTAAATCAGCCCTGCCAAGAAGAAGGGGGAAAAAAAGATTGAGATAATAAAATGCTTTAATCATGAAAACATTTTAAATTAATGTGAGAATATTGGGCCAAGTTGTGAAAGGATAAATTGTAAGAAGGCATGATAAGCAACAGTCCTGGAGGTTGCTTTCATGAATAGACCATAGTGTTCGGGCCCATGGGCTACTGCAAGCCAAGTGCAGCTTGTTTGACCCTCAGCTCCAAGGAGCTCTCAGTGAAGCCACAGCAATGAGAAGCATGTGAACAGAAGAGAGATGGGGGGCGGGGAGACCAGGGTGGGAAGCAGAGGTTGCTGAACCTAACATTCCTTCTCTGTTCACTACAATAACAATCCTCCGGCCCATGCCCTGACCTAGATATTCAAAAGATTACTAAAATGAAGATGCCTTACTTACACAGCTAACATGAACACCACAGAACTATACTTTTCAAAAAGCTCCACCATAGAATAATTGCTCCTGGGCCAGCACTGTGCTAAACGCAGCCTGGCTCATCTCCTTTATTCTTACCCACAGCCCACAGCCGGAAGGGATCTCTGTTCCCATTTTGCAGATCGGGAACCTGGGGGCTCAGAGATGCTGACTGACCTGCCTTGGGCACATGGCTGCTAGCTGTGGAGCTCAGTTTTCCTAAGTCCCCCTCCCCAGGTGGGAGTGGTGGTGGCTTTTTACTTCCACCCCAGCCCCTCCCCAGACACTCTACAGTTGTGAAGCAGAGGCGGGAAATAGGGGCCACTCCAAAAAGGCTGAGGAAGGCATCGCTGCTCTAAATTATCCTGATCCAATGACTGAGTAATTATTTATCAAAGGGAGGTTCTGACTAATCCTTTCCTATCTAACCAGGCTGGTAAGTGGAAAGCCTGCTAATGTGCAGGAGAGGGTGGGAGCCTACTGAAGGGAGAGAATTGGGAGAGAGAGAGAGAGAAGCACTCGCCTCTCCACAGACCCTGGAGACTGATAAGAGCTCACACGGATAAAATATTTATTTTTCCATATGTTGCAGAAAGTATTGCCATCACTGTATGTGTGCAATATGTGCGAAGGAGTGTGAACTATATACATCCAACACCACCGATCTGCCTAATTTCAATGCATTTAACATGCTTAATACCTAACAGCGCATCCATATGTTTTAATGCATATTTCTTTGCACAAACAATATGGTCTAGTTAGGGAAGAGCCAGAATCCTCCACAGCCTTGCTCACTGCTATATTTCAGCCCTAAACTTTCTGGCAGGGCCAGCACAGGGAGAGTTAAAAAACAGAAGACTGCTGGCTAGCCCGGCCGGCCGGGCGCCCTTCACCTTAAACCGCCTTCCTATTTCTTAAAGCAGCCTTTTTCTCATAACAAAAATGTTCACAGTGGGGAGATGAAAATGTTTTTGTTCTCTTTGGACAATTGGGACATGTTCAGTCAGAATGTCAGCACTGACCGTTGAAAGGCGGGTGCCTGCGGCCACACTTTTTTTTTTTCCTTTTTTTTCTTTTCTTTTTTTCTGTTTTTTTGAATGCAGAGCTCCACCAGCGTGGCGGGAGGAAGTGCACAATGATTGGCCTGTTTTTCTGTGGAAGTGTGCAGGGTACACCCAGTTTTGCTTTGCATATATTTACGAAACATCTGCCCTTTTCTTGTTCTGAAGTCTTTCTCGCTCACAGCTCCTTTCCCCTTTCCCCCGGGTTTTCCTTTGTTGTTGTTGGCCTGTCTGACTTTCTCGTTGAAGTTTTCATTTTCCGGTTGAGGGGCCACCTCATCACAGTGTATAATTTTAACAGAGAAAGACAGAAAGAGTTGAGAGAGAGAGAGAGAGAGAGAGAGAGAGAGAGAGAGAGAGAGAGAGAGAGAGAGAGAGAGAGAGAAGGGAGAGATGCACAGCAGGCGGGGGGAGAGAACAAACTTGAAAGAGACTGAGAGGCCAGAGAGAGCTTGGCAAACCAACCTTTGGCATGGTGACCAGGAGGAAGGTTCTGGTAGGAGTTTGCTCTCTGAAATGCTGCCTGAAGTCAGCCAGTGTGCTGCTGCCCTCTACAGACTCCAGGGGATAGTGCAAGCCACACGGGCTTGTACAGACACGTCCTCAGATGTGCCATGTTTATACAACCCTTTTTATGCAACCAAAGAAGGCATTTCAGTTAATTACAAGAGAGCTTGCTCTTTCCTCCTTAATAAACCACAAACTGCAAAAGAAAAAAAATGGGTCGTAGAAGAGCACCTGTGCGTGTCAGACAGACTGGTGTTAGGTGTTGCTGTTTCTTGGCTTCAGAAAAAGGAGTCCCAAAGAATTGTGAAAGCGGTTGGGGTAGGAGAGGAACTGCTCCGACAGACAGAGTGCAGTGCTCTTGTCTGTGAGCTGGGAAACAGCCAATGGTAAAAGGATAAATAAAGTGATATTAAGCAAATGAGGGAAGGAGCCAGGTAGGTTGGTTTTGAATGTATTCTTCTTGCAGAGGTAGCTGGAACGGCCTCCCAAGGTGCCCCTAGACATAAGGTGAAGCACAGGATTTCAGACAGGTATCAAAATCCAGTTCAAGACAAGAGGCGAGGATGTAAACAGTGCACTGTCTCCAGGATTGAATTAGAGTCATTGGTGGTTGGGCAGTGCGCTAGTGCTTGGAAGAGAGCACCCTTAATTCTGTGAACCACATGTCTGAAACTAGCTCAGGCCTTGTCTGTAAGCACCAGAGGTCATTTCTTTTCTGCTACATGGTAATGGCCATTGGTGATTTGTCCCTATATTTAGATGAATTACAAAGACCAGCCATTCTTATTAAATACTCTTCATGTAATCAATGAAAAAGCAACCAATCCAGGTTGATTCCACTGCTGCATAAAAACTAGGAAGCTTAATTGAGATTCAGACTGGGACTAGTCTCCAAGTGTACTTGAATTTCAGCTCTGTTGAATTCCATCAGCAAACCGCTTTTGAATGGCTGCTGTGCATAAGTTGCCCTGGTTCACAGTATAGACTAGACAGTAAACTCTGGGAGGACAGAACCCAGATTGTATAACACCTCACAGCCACATGGTATTTGTAAAATGAACATGTGGATGAGTGAATGAGGGGAGGAGCAGAAAGGCAGAAGGCAAGGAAGGATGAACACCAGGAGTATAACAATAACTAAAACATCCCCTTCCCACAGAGAGGTTATTCTCTCCTAGAAGTAGTGGCATGTCACGAACAGTTTACTGAAAGAAGATCTAGTGAGTCAAACAGGAATGCTGAAACTACTGAGAGAGTTCAGGATCATCTGGAGAAGAGTCATCCTTTCAGAAAGAGGGGACCCGCAGCAGTGTAACGTGGAGCTCCCATTTAATAAGTGTGAAGGGCACACCGCTTTTCACCAGGCAAAGATGAGAAACAGCCATTCAAAGCAAGAACAGTAGTGAGTAAAGGTGAAGAGCCCAGAATGTACATTCCAGAGGTCTGGGAATGATAAACAAGCTCCAAGGTGGCCAATATATGGGACCCACGAGATAAGAGAGGGCAGATAAGGAACTGACCTTGAATGCCAGGCTGCCATGGTCCTGCAGGATTTAGTGAATGGAAAGCAGCAGGACTGGGGGGGGGGGGGGGGGGGTTAGTGGGCAGCACTGCACCAGGAAGAGTTATGGCAGTTGCCTGCAGAGGGAGCAGACTTGAGAGGACTGCAGGGTAAGCTGAGGCAGAGGAAGGTGAGTGCTGCACCTGGGGCTTCCGCAGCAGACCACACTACTAGAAATAGACGCCTCAGCAAGCATTGCTTCTCCTAGGAGAAACAGAGGGGGAGGGTTGACTCTGGAGACTTTGACCTTGGATGCTCTCTTAATTTGAAAAAGCAGAGTAACAGATCCTTGGGGGTCCCACAGGTAGGCATAGGATTCGAGGGTTAGCCCCAGAGTCACCCACTGGGCAATGATAAAGCTTGTTTTTATTATGTTGGCTTTCTCCACACTGAGAAATATATCAGAAAGTCCTCCTCCCCCCAATTCCAATCTTTACCATGCTATTTCTGCCTTGTGCCCTCTGAAGAAACAGATTTGATTTCACAACCTGTTGGACTAAAAACACAGCATACTAATCATAACACCATATTCTGCGAGGGCAGATTTGACTACCCAGTACAACACATTTCAATACGAAATATTCTGTATACAAGTCCAATGCCATGCTCATAGAAACAAGGAGAACATGGAAACACAGCGACTTACAACAAATTATGTCCCACACATAATCTATCCAAAAAGGAAAAAAAAAACATACTCTATGGTTACATAGTGATAGAAAAAGACACAAAGCCACAGAAACTGGGGATGTGCTCACGGAGGAACTCATAATCCCTTTTTTCTGGGGTCTGGGGTCCGTCTGCTCTAGATGCTGCTTTGCTAGTTACTGTGGATTGCACTGCCGTGGGGAAAGGAGCCCTGAGCTGACTGACAGCTGAACTATTGCACTTTCTGTTACTGACCCCGAAGAATATTACTGTTCCCCGGTCAGCAATCGCTCTCTCACAAGGCAAACCCCAGCCACACTCCTAAACTCTGGGAGCCGGACTAAACCTGAGATCAAAGAGCGGCTTCCGGCCTGGATGAATGGAGTGGGGTGGAGACTGTGTGTGGCCCACCTCCCCGCTTTCACCTGGGGAACCTAAGCTCTTCGCAGTCGCTTTTCACCTCCTACTGGACAGACACCTCGGCCACTGCCCCTCTGTCTGGACAGCCTGCAGATTGAGGCTGGGATTTGAAATTATGCGTTGACTTCCAGTAAAACTAATAGAAACAGGAGAGTGGGATACTCCATAGTGTGTTCCAAGAACAGAGACTTGAAGCTAGAAGGAGCCTTGTAGGGCCTTCTAATCTAAGCCCTTTATTTTGCAGATGAGGAAACTGAAGCCCAGAGAGGTGAAGTGAGGTGCCCAAAGCCACACAGCAAGTTGCAGGCACAGCTAGTACCGTAGCCCAAGTCTCCTGACTCCCAGTCCAGTGCTCTTCCCATTACTCCACGGGTCCTGTCTCTAAGCGTCCTGACAAATGCTAGAACGGTAAACCTCCGCTAGTATTTTTTCCAGACCATGTTAGAACTCTAAGGGGGGAAAAGGATGCTTTCTTGGATAATGTCAGCCATACGTAGCTCAAGCTGTCTAAAGTTCTGGGACAGGGTCTTTTTATACAGCCAACAGAGTCCAAATGTGGTGCTGTTTGCTTGGCCCATATGCTTTCATGTGTTCCCAGTTAGGCCATTACTGGAGGGAAAAAAACAAGAATCAGCTTGTTTTAAAACAAGGGACATACTGGACTCCCTCCCATCCCCCTTCAGAAAAAAAAAAATCAAGTTATCTTTAACAGATTCTAAAAATGCCTTTTCCCAAATATGCAGTCAGTTCCTTCAAAGAGCCCTTTGTTTATTCTCAGGAAGAAACCCAAGACAGCTGAAAACCAGAAGGCATCTGAGGAGAATGAGATTACTCAGCCGGGTGGATCCAGCGCCAAGCCGGGCCTTCCCTGCCTGAACTTTCAAGCTGTTTTGTCTCCAGCCCTCATCCCCTCAACACATTCACTGACAAACTCTCACGCTCACACCGGCTCGTCTGATTGTGAGTACACCAGTGAGGTGATGGTGTCTTCCCAGTGCTTGGCATGGTGCTTCTCCCCCCCCCCCCCCGCCCCCCCCACCCCCGCCCGCCCGCCCGCCCGCCCCAGGGTTCTGGCTGTTTTGCATTCAGAGCAAGCTGTTTCCATTTGGTCTTCCTGAGTAGCCAAGAGTAGCATGCCACCCACCATTTTGATCCAGCCAGCATCTGTATTTTCTAAACCAGAGTATCTATTCAAGCCAGGTGACCAGGCATTTGGCCCCGAAATGCTGATTAATTACATGGGCCCCAGTCTCTTTCATGAGTAGCTCACAAAAAGAAGCGGTATTGCTGTTTTCCGATTGTTCTTGCTCGCAGTAACGGCCCTTCTACCGTTACTAAATGGAACAACCAAATATGGACCTCAGAAGGCCAGCGAGACACAAGGAAACAACCCTTTCCAAATTACATAACCCAAGTCAGATTTGCATTAGTTCTTGGAGTCTCATGTAGCTTGGCTGAATTTCGGTCTTTCCAGTTTTTAATTCATTTTGAAGTGGTTAAAGGGTAGCACACATTTACAGAAGACAAGAGAATGGCTTCCAAGAATCCAAAAGCCACCCAGACTTCACATTGCCAATAAGAATGCAGGTTAAAAATATTTTTTAATTAAAACAACTGCCTATGGGCTAAATTTGGCAATGGGCACTTAATGAGAGTCGTCACTATTGAAATCACTTCTTTGCTGTTTATTTTTGCCATCTCACTAATCTAGAAGTCTCTTCTGAATTCTATTTTAAGAAAGTTGATAAATCACGTTAGGAGGCTGTTTCTCGTTTCTCAAGTGTAACCCAGTACTTGAGAGAGGAACACATGTGTTGACAATACCAAACCGAAAAAGTATTCCTTTTAGCTTCAAGATGCCCAACAATTCTTCTGAACTGATCTCTCCACAGGGTGTCTGGTAACAGGCAGAGAGTTGGCATAATGGAGGGAGTTAAATATACCAAGAAAGCTTTATTCCCCAAAAGGGCTCCATTTATCCTGTTCCTCAAAGACAAAATTCAAAAAAAAAAAAAAAAAAATCTCCATTAGGAAATGAAATTCCAAATCTCTTGCTGTTATTTTTCTCGCAGAACAAATGTAAAATTCTGCAAGGAGGACAAAGGGTGAATCTGGGAGATTCCCTCCCCCACCCACTCTGCCATCATAGCCTCTAGACAGAGGATGTGAGCTAGGGCAGGGGTTGGGCTGCAGCCACACTCCAGCTGTCACTGGAAAATGGAAAGAAAATGAGATCCAAGTCACTAAGTGCCACGTGATCTGTTCAGTCAAACTTGCGGCTTCTTTTTAGACGTGGAGGGGCGGAAGCAGGGACTTTATCCCGTGGACCATCATCATAGTCATGTCCTTGGACTTTCTTGCCCAGAAGTCTCCAGCCTAATAGTAATTACAGGAAGAACTTGAAAATAGCATGGCACAGTGCCCCACAGACTTGTGCACACTGCCCCTGCAGACCAGGAAGGTGGCTTTCCCTCTGGTAAAAGGCCTGGAGTCTCAGTGTGTACACCTTCATCATTGGCTTCCCGCCATACCTCTGGGGAAGATTGTATAGGATGGCCCAGAGATCTGGTCCAACCAAATAATGCCGGACTGAATAGAAAAACCACTGTGCTTCACGTCCAGTATTGTAAGCATCCTCTGGCCAGGCCTTGCTTGCCCTTCTTGCCTGGCATATGTAGAAGGAGCAGCAAGACGGTGTTGTCACTACAGACCCTCTGGAAGCCAGTGAGTGGAGCTCAGTGGGGTGTGTGAATACAATTGGAAGGAGTCCGAAGTGGGAGGAGACACTTCATCTCAGCTGTCTAGAAAGTCACTTTGATTTTGCCATTAAGATGTGTAAGTCTTCTCCACACCAACCTGTTGTTGAAACAGATTATACTTCTCTCCAAACATATTTGGATTGTAGTTTGTCCTGATTTGAGCCTACACTTAGAGGAAGATTGTTTTTAGGAAAGATTCACAGAAATCTGTCCATTTGGAGGTTGCTTGAGAGAAGACAGGAAAGGAGTTTATTTTAAGCTGTTAAATTTTTTGGATGCTCTTCTTGCATTCAAGAGAAATTTTTTTTTTTTTACTTTCAAATGTCATTCTTACCATAGATTAATTTAAAAGCCTAATTTCTTTAAGGTAAAATATTCAGTTCCTATTTAGAATGAACAGATTTGGGGCATTTAAAAATAGTGCCCTTGACTTGTTAGTCTCTTTAACTTCAGGAACATTCTACCAGTATGTGGTGTTCAAGCTTTCACAAGTGCTTGAATTTTCATAGCACCTTTTTATTTTGTTGTGTGCTTAGCAAAATTATTCTTAGTCATGACTTAATGCCCAGTTCCTGTCCGTCAGCATGATTCTTCCCAATTTACAGATGAGAGAGCTGAGAAAACTGACACCTGACTGAGGAAGGATTTGCCTGCAGTTCACTCACGTGGGTGCTGACGAGCGCTTACGAATCTGCTCTCATTCTGAGCATCCAGAACTCTCTGTTCAAAGCGCAAAGATGGTATTCCTAGCTATAAACAGGCATCTTGGAAATGTGTGGCTACTCATAATGGTGATGTGGTTCAAAACCACAGTAGATAAATCATCCCCACAGAAGAGAAGTCAGCTCTGTTGTAACTAGGAAAGGTGACAAGCCACGGTGCTTTTGCATATACTCGTGTAGAGATGATCAGCCTAGTGCCTTAAATGATCAATTGGCCGTATAGGCTGCTGTGCTGCGGCACTGTCGCCTTGGCCAAAGATCCTAGTGATATCCAGAAGCAGAAGTAGCATAGTCGGATATGCTTTCCTTCAGCGAGATGCTGCTGTGACCTTGCCACAGAAATGCATGCTGTTTGGCGATGCACTCCCACCACAGTCTCCTCTCAGCACTATTTCCATTTCCACAGAGCTTGTCACCTCTACAGTAGTTCTGAAAGCATAATGGTAAACAAATTCAGATGACGATAATAGAAGGCATTACGATGAATTGGGGAATAGAAAGGGTGCAAGAGCCCTAGGCAAGCCTGTCCTGACAACTGTCAAGCTGTAGCACGTCACAGTCAGACTCATGTGATAGATGCAGCCAGAACTTTATTTGCATATATCTTCCATCTCGTTTTCCCCCCAGATAAGGCTCCCATGGAAGGGGGAATCTCCCTTTGGTGGTCCTCCCTGCTCCTGTGGGAGATCTGCATTAGTGTCTTGTGTCATGGTCACTTACCTTCCAGTGTTTTTGTGCTGGCCTCATCAGACTGTCTGGTTTTTGTGTCCTTGCCAAGACGCATTTATTCATTAACAGTTTTTATTTATTTTTAATTTAACCTTTACACATTACCAAACTGTTGCGTGGGTGGGTTTAAGTTTAGCTGTGTAGGTAGCATGGTGCTGCTGAGGCTGCCTGCTGTCCAGGGAACTGTGGGCTCTTCCTTTCCTGGCTCCTACCTGCCGCCATCTTCCCTGGCCTCCTCCCTCTCTCTGTCTCTCTCTGTCTCTGTCTCTGTCTCTCTCTGTCTCTCTGTCTCTGTCTCTCTCTCTCTCTTCTTCCCTTCACTCATCCAAGGCCCTGTGATTAAATTTTTAGTACACTTGGATCATTTTGAACTTTTAAGCAATTTCTGGGAGAACAAAACAAAGAGGATTTTTATGGCAAACTCCATTAATGCCACATTAAGGCTGACATTTTAATTACCCCCAAGTCAGGAAATGCAAAGTTCAGGTTCCCACAGCAACAGAAACTGTCCCCTTGAGTGCCGAGTGCAGCGTCACAGCAGGCTCTTTCATTCCGTGGTTACACAACACCGGCATGGGGACATTGTTGTTAGCCATGTCTGTGCAAAGGAGCAGCCTTTACCCTTTGTGGCTCACTGTAACTCCAGTTGAGGAGATGAGCGTTAGTGCCCCTCCCCAAACCATCTCTGTGTATTACCCTGTAACGGAAGACATGCTCTACATGTGCACGCAGACAGGATTAAAGTTGCTGTGGGGACATTAACTCTGGTTTCCGGACTTCCGTGCCAGTCACATTGAAACCATAATGTTGTAATTTTTGGCATGTAATAAATGTGCATTTCATGTACACAGACAGAAAGAAGCATAAAATGTATTTTAAAGAGCAATTAATTACTAACTTTGTGATTAAAAACCATTTGGTGCGTGTTCCTTCCCATTTAGCGTCAGCTGCTGGTCTTAGCCAGGCCTAATAGATGACATACTGTGTCCCATCCTGGATCTCAGATGTACTTACTGTATGTTCCTGTTCTTCTAGATAATTAATTCCTTAGTAACGCTGTAGGGGGAAAACAAAATGGAAGGAATATGCAAGCATGTAAATAGGGTAAGGGAGACTTTGAAGGAAATGATTCATTTCTGCAAATAAACCTCTGAGTCCCTGATAAAGAGCCAGAAATCTGCTAAGTGGGTGTAGACAAAGGTTTCTGGCCACCTTGGAGCATCTGGTCCTGGGCCGTAAGAACGACTTGAAAGCAGATTTTCCCTCATGAATTCCAGGCTTGCCCAGTGGAGGAGTGACTTTCCTAACTCCTTCGGCTTCAGAATTTAAAGGTTACTTTATTCTCTAATGACCAGAGTATATTTTCAAAGGGGGGGGGGGCTATAGGGAAATCAGGTAAAAGGTGGGCTTTGTAAAAGAACCCCTCATTTAGAGCATAGTGTTTTCTCCCTCTGTATATTAATCTGGTTGACCCATTTGTGTTAGAGAAGGCATGTCTCAAAATAACTGAACAGGTTTGTGAGTAAAAGGGATCATTAGCAATACGCTGTGGCAGGTCTTTGAAAATCAAGTGCTTGGGTATATAATGGAAATTAGGAGACATAAAAATTGTGCTGGAAAGGTGTGTGTGTGACTTAAACCCCAGCACAGCCTTCGGGGTGGGGGGCATGCTCATTGAAGACCCTCCTGCTATTCGCTCATTCTCTCCTGTCATGCATTCCTTCTTTTGCTCAGTTTGGTTGCATATGGTATTTAACCTTTAAGAAAGAAACTGCAGTCTTTCAGGGATCTGATTTGCTGTACTTGGGCTGTCTCTAAGTGTGAATGTATGTCTGTGTGAGTGAAAACTGCTCAAGCAAGTTTGAAGGTCTCCTGGCAAATTTGACTGCGTGTTCAGAAAGTTTCCAGTCGGAAAGCTGATTCAGTCGAAAACCTTCCAAAACCTTCCTGAGGCACCTGTTCACATGGAAAGAGTGGATTACTGTTGGAGGTGCTCAGAAGGCAGTGTTTGTAACTGAAGATCTCCGCTCTGCCAAAAAAATGAAAACCATTTTGGCCCCAGAAAACCTCTATAAATGTTGGAAATGTATAATCAAACAAAGACTTCATTTGGATTCTGATGCGTGTATCTCAGCAGATGTGTCTAAACTAACTGGAATCCCACGGGGGCAGCTGAACTGGATTTTGGTATGTCTTGATAACTGAAAGAGTTATTCTTAGACTTTGGAAGGACAAAAATGGTCCATCTGTGAAGAACCGTAATAGAGACATGGCAAAAAACAGCACCCTCTGACAGAGTTATTTATGGAATTTAGGACAAGTTGGACAATCCTGAAAACATTTTGGGGTCACACTAATTTGCGGGAGAAATGCAGCCAGAAAGGGGAGAGGGATAACAACCACAGATAGTTACTATGCCATGGCTTGGCTAATTAATTTTCTAATCAATTAGGTATCAATTAAGTAGTAAATAGAGCACCTGTAATGTAAGTAGGTGCTGCGTCTGCCTCCGGGGTTCTGTCTCCTCCAAGCCCTATAAGGAACTGAGTGTTTATCTTCTTTTCCTTCCTAACAGTGGAAACTGATCTTCTGCTAGTCTATTAACTGAGTACATGTGGATTTCATTTCTTCAAAAGAGTCTTTCCCTTTTTAAAAAGTCACCTTCCTACCTATGAGTTAGTTAACACAGGATGTCTTTGGGACTATTTTTATTACCTTTTATACCTTCTTATTCAGAGATTTTAATGCTGAGTGCAGCACTTCCACATTAGAAGGCCAGTTGTTTGCTTGTTTGTTTTGTCTTGCTCAAATTTTCTAGAGTTAGTATTTATTGTGTTTAGGATCATACTTTTTCTTCTTAAGACATCTTTGGCATCTCTTTCCTCCCACTCACTGAACATGGTACTGACTCTTTAGAGTCAGTCTGCTTCTGCGAGAACTTACTAGGAACAGCAGCCTCAGGACGGCTCACCAGCCAGTTGACTAAATGTTTTGAAGGCAGAGGGCCTTCGGCCAGGTGTCATCTGGGATGTAGTTTTACCAGCTGGGCTCCAGGGCTTGGAGACGTAGAGTCTTGTAAAGAGGAGCAGATGCCATCATAAAGGACTGCCCTACAGGGTGGTTGAAAATGCATCCCGGCACCATGACCCTCAGCATCCATTCATTTGCTCAGCCTTAGTGTGTAGAATACGTGTATGTGTCCATGTGTAGCTTTACTGAGTTCTGTGGGTACCCAAAGGTAAAAACAAAGTTGGCCACCAACAGTGTTAAAACTTAGTCTATGTCTTCAAGTCACCATTTTCTTAGAATTCAGAATGGTTATGAAATACACTATAATCCATTAACATCTAGTTAAGTTTGTTGAAGAGGTTCCAATTGACCTCTTTTGAAAAGTGAATAAAATTTCATTGACTGTGAGGCATTCGGGTAAAGTAGGATGAGTTTGCAGTCTAATTCAAGACTTAAAAATCCTCAGGAAAGGTTTAAAGGGACTTTTCACCATCAAAACTCTGCTTAGGGCAGGTCTAACTTAGCCACCAGTATGTGCAGCATACAGGGATGGGAGAGGCTACTTGCAGAAAGGAGACCGCTCAAGAGGCAGGAGGAGTGGAAGCCAAGGGAGCAGACAGAGATAAAGGGGGACACTCCGGAAGACAACTGCTACTAAGTATGAGATGGGAAATTATCCGAGATAACACCACCAAGATACCCAAACCAGAAGACTGAGGGATCCATCCGGGCCTACTGGATCAGGTCTACAGTCCTAACCACTCAGGAGGCTACTGCAGGAAGATCACAAGTTCAAGACCTGCCCTGGCTACAAAGCAAGTTCAAGGTCAGTCTGGTCATCTTATCAAGTCTCTTTCTCAAAAAAAAAAAAAAAAAACCAAAAACAAAAAACAAAAAACAGAAATCCAAACAAACAAGTAAGCAAGCGAACAAAGATCACAGAAGAAGAAAAGAAACATGGCTGAAGATGCAGCTAAGTGGTAGAGGCTTGCATAGGATGCACAGGGCCCGGGGTTCAGTCCCCAGCAAGGGAGGGGTGGGCTTTGGAAAATGGAGTAGAGTTCATTACATACAGCACAAAGCCTGAAACACGGGGTATTCCCACAGCAAACAGAACAGCAAGTTACAAACGGGGTCCTAGATTACAGTAGAAATAGTGGAAATTAGGGGCAGGAAACCTTTTGGCCAAGAGGCCATAATTTATGCCATAAATACAGCAGTAAACTTCAAAGAAGACTTTGTTGAAAGAAAAAAAAAGGGGAAATAGAACCTGGGGAATGTTTACATTGAGTGATAAGAAGAGAACAAGGAATCTTCAAAGAAGGGGGAAAAAAAAGATCTGAGAGATAGGAGGAAACCAGGAGAGTTGTGGGATTGTGGGGAGGGGAGGGGTCAACCACAGACAGCAGGGAGGCAGGGATCTGGGCAAAGGTCACCTCAGAGTGGCTGTCATGAGGGCAGAATCAGGTGTCTGTCTGTCTGTCTGTCTGTCTGTATCTCTCTCTCTCTCTCTCTCTCTCTCTCTCTCTCTCTCTCTCTCTCTCTCTCTCTCACACACACACACACACACACACACACACACACACACACACTATGATACAGAGGTGTTCAGAAACAAACAAGATAAATGGTAAAGCAACATTTGCAAACAGCTACTTAAAAGAAATTTAATGATTTAAAGACTGACAAGTAACTCAGAGATGGGATCTTGAGTATTTTTAAGATGCCAGAGTCCCAAGCCCTTTTAGAAACGGGGGTAGGGGGTATGGAGTGGGGTGGTGGGGTGGTGGTATGAAGAAAGACTCCATAAATAGGTGCAGTGAGAGGGAATTAGATCCCATCCATTGGACAGTGCAGGTAGGAAGACTGTGACGGGAACTAGAGGCCCGATGAATCAGTGACCATTGGACCGGTTCTTTACCCGCCTCTTTCTTTTCCTTTTGCTTAATGAGAGCAAATGTTTTGTAAGCGTCATTGGATATGTCCTGTGAGAGCTTCACTGACACCCACTTCATCTGAAGACAAGTGTCAGATACTTGGAGTCATTAGATTTTCTAACTATGCTATTTAAAGGGCCCTGTTCTGTGTCTTCCTCTCCTGACAGACCCCGTACAAATGTCCGTATAGTTACTTGTAGTAGCACATGCTCCTCTGTATCAAACATCATGAGGCATCCTCAGCTTCATTTCTGGGGGCCAAAGAGGTTTAAACCTGGCCACTTAGAGTATTTGCTTTCTTTAATAGCTAAAATTTCAAAAGCCTTTGCCATCTGGACACACAGTATCTGACATTGCTTCTACTTCAGGATGGTGATCTGGAACCAATTTAATCTATTATTACTTGCTATTAAATTACCTGCAAAACTAAATGAAAAGTATTTTATCATCACTGGAAATTATTTAAACAACCGCGAGAAAGAATCTTGAACATTCTTCACAATTTCACAAGGCAGAATGACTTCACACTTGATAGTAAATTGGCCATAAGAAGGTTTCCTGTCTTCCCCAATCCCGAAAGCTCCCTCTTGCTTATCTAGCCCGAGCCACCTCAGCATTATTCCTGTTTTCACCTTTATGTCAGGGTCAGAAGTCAGGGCATATGGAAATTTTAAGGACACCTGGTAGAACACCAGTTAAGGAATTTCAAGATGTCATCACCAGATAACTGTACCATCTAATCACTCACTGTCTCTACTCTCTCCATCCCCTGGCCAGGAACTCGATGGAAGGTAGGTAGTGGAACTCTAGCCTATGAGTGCAGTTTGCATGCTTTCAATTACTACCCTCTGCCTGTGTTTCCTTGTGTGCACAGTATCTGTCCCATCTGTTATTGTAAAGAAAGATTAAGTAGAGTGCTGGATGTAAAGCTCCCTAGACAGTGTCAGCACTAGATAGACGGCCAATCCTGGGGGTTCTGACCACCAACTGATAGCTGCTCCTCTTCCTCGTCATCTTCTGTTATTTCTATTTCTATTTTTATTTTTTGACACAGGGTCTCATAGCCCAGGCTAGACTTGAACTTGGGATCTTTCTGCCTTCTCCTCTGGAGTGTGAATGTTACAGACAGGCGCTTCCGTGCTCAGTGTCAGGTTAGATGTCTTAAATTATGATAACAGTTGCATCAGGGGCCCATACTTTCTGAGAACCATGGAAACTTAAACTCCTCAGTCTGTAGGAGGAGAAGAAAGCCTGCCACCCTCTCCTTGTCCTTTCTGGACTCAGGCCTCTGTGGACCAGGAAGCCTCTCCTCTGATTTCTTTGCCTTTTTTTTTTCTTTTAATCTCTACATTGTTGATTTACTTTCCTAAAAATGAAAGAGGACTAATATTTAGTAAGCATCCAGTCTGTGTCAAATACATTGTCATAGCATTCTTATAAATATCACATTTTATAGATAAGGACATTCTCTGGTGCTCAGAAAAGTTTTAAACAAAAGCCTTCTGGACGCTTTCTCCTTGGTGTGAGGAAGGGTTAGAACATTCCAGTAGGGTTGGATGATAAAGTTATCCAACCAAGTTCCTTGTGCTCGCCTGCATTCTCATCAGGGGGGTTTTCATATGATGGAGAAGGGAATGGAGTGCTTCACTGTCCCCCTCAGATGTCAAATCTGCACATGCCCCATGTAAGCTTTCCGTGTCCAAATACATGAAGAGAACAGAAATCAAACCTTAAAACAGACCGACCATTGTTCTTCCACATCAGAGAAAACCTTTTGCAAAGAGAAATGCAAGCCAAAAAAAAACGGGGGAGGGATCTCTTTGAAAGACAGTCTTCTTGATGGCTCTATAATATTTTAAGGTAAATCAAAATCAGGTACAGTTAGAAAAGTAAATGTGTTTGAAGGAGCAGAGGATTACTCTCTGTCACCTGACCCAGCTACCTTCTCCACTTCTAAAGCACTTTGCAGTAGTTAAAAGGAATATGCAACCTGAAGAAGTTCATTTTGGCTTATTGGCTTTGTCCCCTTCCTGCCCTCTGGTACCCACCTAGTTTGGGGTAGTGTTTGGGGTAGAGATGGTTTGAACATTTGCTTCTCTTGCTTCCTGAGTATTTCTGCTGCTGAGTGTAGAACTGCAAGGACACACATGGAGGAACTCGATCCTCCAGTCTTCCTGTAATAGCTGCACAGTGAAAGCCAAAGCAGATGATGTGCAAGTCTGTATACATCCCAAGTCAGAGCTTTACAACGTTAACTACTGAGTCATGATTTCTGCATCTTGTATGCAGAATTCCTTAAATCACATGGTGATGGCTAATCAGCAGAATCCAAAGACGCAAATTAGATGGTACAATATTTACAGAGAAAATATATGTGTAGCTCGAAAAGTAACGATCCTCACACTTACCATCCCACCCAAAAGGGAAAAAAAAAAGTAGTGTTGCAGTCTGAACTCTCAACATTATAGCCGAGAAAGGACTCAATCTAACAGTGGAAGGGAGTGTAAGACAAAACTTTTTTGATAGCAGGGGTCCAAACCCTCAGGAAGAGTGTTTGAAGATTCAAAAACAGTACTCTGTATTTCCTGTTATCCATGTAACATTGCCAGCATTTATATATGTATATAATTACATATATAATATATGTAATTTTTAATATTAAGAACATATAATTAATAATAAATAAATATGAAATAATTTTTAAAGTATATGTATTTATACTTTTAAAAAGTTACTTGATAGTTTCTTACATGTATATAATGAATTTTAGTCATTTTCACACATATACATACTATCTTCTCATCCCCGTCCCTCTCCCACTGAAACCCTTCAATGCCAGCAATTTCACCTCCTTCCTTAATGTGTATGTGTGATTCACTGAGTTTAGTTAGTGTTGCTTGTATGAGCATTGGTGATAGGCTATGTCATGGAATATAGGCTATACCGCTGAAGAAAGTGACACCATTAAATGTCAGTAGTTACTCAGGGAATTATGGGGCCCTGCCCCCTGACATGAAGAAATGTGAGGAGCCCAATCTTGTGCAGGACTCGTGTTGCACTGAGTTCATGAATGCAGTGGTCACATCATGTCTAGAATACTCCTTTTGCAACACACCTCTCTATCCTCTGGCTCTCCCCTTTCATGATGTTCCCTGAGTCTTGGAGAGAGTGGTAGATGTCCCAGTAAAAGCTAAGCACTCTACCGTCCCTTATTCTCAGCACTTCAACCAGTTATGCATTTGGTTAGCCACTGCCTGTGCAAGAACCAATCCCCCTGATGAAGGCTGAGAGCAGCACTGATCTATGCATGTAAACATGACTGTTCAGAAGGCAGTTTGACCACATGTCCATTTATCAAAGTGACAGTAGTGGGTTTCCCTAGGACTTACGAGCTCCCAGCCACAAGCTCTTGACAAGGTTTACAGTACAAGGCATGAGTCCCCTCCTGTGGAGCAGGCCTCAAATCCAACCAGAAAGAGGTTGGTTACAGCCATAACCTTCATGTCCTGGCAGCTTTAAAAAATAGTATTGTGGGCTGGAGAGATGGCTCAGAGGTTAAGAGCACTGACTGCTCTTCCAGAGGTCCTGAGTTCAATTCCCAGCAACCACATGGTGGCTCACAACCATCTGTAATGAGATCTGGTACCCTCTTCTGACCTGCAGACTGAACACTGTATACATAATAAATAAATAAATCTTTAAAAAAAATATTGCATGCACGCACACGCACACGCTTGCCACAGCATGTATGTGGAAGCTAGGGAACAATTCTTTCCTTCTACCATATGGGTCTAGGGATTGAACTCCAGCCATCAGGCTGAGTGGCAAGTATCTGCCTCCACTGAACCATCTCAAAGGCTCCTCTGCCAGCTATTGTAACTTCGTATTTTAGTATTTGTTTATTCATACATTCATTTTTGTCATGCTGGGTATTGGCCTTGGTGCCTTATATGTCCTAGGTAATTGCATTACCACTGAATCTTCTGCCCCACTTACAATATTGAATACTTACTTTGTCCAGGCGGAAGCCCCAAGTACAGAACTCTGGTCTTGTTCACTCCTGAACCTCTAGGATCCAGTGAAGTGCTCAGCCATAGTAGGTTCTCAGCAAATGTTTGCAGAATGGATGAATGAAGGAGGTAGGGAGAGCTCGGGGAAGTATATTACTGAGCATATTGCCAGGCTATAAATTGAATTGAACTTTTCCACTCAGCAGACCTATATAACAAAGTTCATCACAGATAACCTCAGGTTTGTATACTAGGAAAACAGAGCACTTTCTCTTGAGTGTAGACCGCCAAATGTTTTGATTCTAATAGCAATATGGCAGGGTTAAGGTCAGCTTTGTAATATAATCTGGTGCCTATTTTTTCATAGATATCATGGAAATAGATAATTCTTTTCAAGATGCTCAAACAGATGATTAGGTGAAAGCTCTAGAAAGTCTTGCAATAGTAAAAAGACAAGGTTTTCCCACTCCCCACTTCCATCATGGCCACGTGGTGTACACTGCTGTAGCCCCAACCCTTCTTTCTTGTTTCCTCCTCTTCCCAGGTCTAGTCTTTGTCTGGGGAATACAGCATGTGACTGTTAGTGTAGCAAGGAGACAGTTGTTGGGCAATCCAGCCCCCACACACAGTGCTCCCAAGCTCCTCCCCTGGGAATGGCATGATTTGATCAGCAGCAGGCAGAGCCGGCCCAGGGAAACAAGAGCTTGGCATGGAATCTTAGTGCCCTCCTGCTGGAAGGGCCCTCAAGAGAGTTACTTCACGCCCACCCTCCTTCAACTGGCTGGACAGTAGAAAGATGTGTAGGAAAACAAATTCCTGGCTGAATGAATAGAGGATTAAGTGAATGAGAGATGAGTTCACTGCTCCAGAAGTCCCTGCCATCCCACTTGAATAGAAAGGCTAACTTTGAAGCCACTCTGTTCTCCATGGCACAGTTTTGTACATGCTCGGCTTTGGAATATGGTTGCCATCTGCTGCCAGCACATAAGACTAAGGAAGTATTGGGGTGGGTAGGAGGAGGCTGGGAGGAAAGAAAATAGACACTTAAAATGAGCTAATGATCTCCTTTGTGCTGGAGTCTAGGTTTCCGAACATCAGTCCCGTACTTTAAGAACAAAACCCCAGTGTGTCTTAGGCCACACCAGGCGCCAACACATCAGATAAGGCCTGTGCTGTGTAGTGTTCAGCCACAGAGCCTCAAGAAGTTCTGAAAGTGAAATTAGAGGAGCCAACCAAGGAAAGCCCAAATGGGAAAGCGCTTGGGGTAAAATACGATCAGAAGGACTCTGCAGATCTGTGTGTCTTCAGGGTTACAGTAGTTCAAACAGGACTCTCCTAATTAAAGAGTTGGAAAACAGTCTCAGTCCCAAGAACTTAAAGATCTGTAGACTAAAGGAGAGGCTTCTCCACACACTGCAAAGGCTTCGTGAAGCTTTTGTAGTCACAGGCTGAGAGGGACCTAGCTGTTGTGCATTGTTGTGCACTTAACCATTGATTAAGAGCCATAGATTGCTGGACTGGCAGCAGGAGTGGGTGGTCCTTTCCAAACAAAAAGGCCTAGTAAGCAGAGCCGGGAACGCCAAGAACATCTCTGAAAGGCAGTGAATAGCTCAGAGAGCTTCCTCTTTCCCTGATATTATCTGTATAAATTACTGGTTATGGCACAGAGTCATGTTGATAATTTATATACCAAAATGACATGCCAGAGAATAATAATTAAGCTGAGATGTACACTAGTGAAAAAATTATCCCAGTGAAGTTTACTTTTGAGAAAGATTAGCTAATTAGCCAAGTATGACATTTGAAGGCAAGTCCCCTTCTCCCCTTAATAGTGGCTCTGTCTCCACTTTGAGGAATTAGCAGGAGAGAGAGGCAGAAATATTTTCTGCCGTGAAAAGGAAAGAATTCCTTCAGCAATATAAGTGAAACGAAGAGACAGTGACAGTTGCAGAAAAGCAGAAAATCCATCACCACGCATAGAAAGTGGTTACAAGAGCATGTTGACCTCAGCGCCCTGGAATGACCAAGCCAGGAAATCTTTGTTGGCTGTACAAGTTTTGGCCTTGATTCCTATCTGCCGTCCGAGACAAGTCATACACATCTGTGATGCAACCACAAAATAATATTAATGTCCTCAGTCCATCTCATGTACAGTTTCTCATCCCAGGAACCCAGGGTGCCTCCGTACTCTGTTTGGCTTGTTCCAAAACATCCCCATGAAGTGTCTTCATTTATAGATGAAATAACTGGTTCTCTGTCTTTAAATGTGAAGTGATTAATAGTCATGATACTGACCCAGCACACTGTGCTATTTTTCACATTATTTGGGGTTTCTCAGACAAAGGACATATTTTATCTTTCTCATTATTATTTTTAATTAATTTTCAGAAAAGTCAAGATAAAAACAGAATCTAACAAATATCCCGTAGAGATATTTGGTGTTCTCTTTTCTCTCAAGAATAAATTAAGATCTTCTCTGCTTCCCTGTGCCGGATCTCTGTGGATAGTCACAGTCCCATGCCAGTTTTCAGACGAATAAGGGCTCATTCTAATGGCTGGATCACAGTCCCCTCTGTGAAGAGGCAGCCTTTTCAATTCCTGTCTGGACACTGAATAACTTGTTTTTGGTTAAAAACTTTAGCATTTCGAACTGAAAACTTTTTAAACATTACTAATATGCAACCTGGTTGTGAGTTTAGCAATAAATTTAGACCCAGTATGTGAAAAGCCAAAGAGAAAACTAGTGGCTTTTATTCTCCCTGGTGACCTGCACTAAATGTTGCATATTTACTTTGTAAATGAGGACACCCAGTGGCCAGCAAGTGAAAATATTCTAAACAACCCCTGACACTGTTAACATAAATATAAAGGCCAGTCGTCAACACTCATTGACAAATAGCTCCTAGCATCTACTACCAAGGGCGTCAGCTTCCCTGGGTCAGGCAAGAGTTGAACCTGATAGTTTTCTACCTCATTTCCCACGTTGGTTGTCCCTTCTCACTCCATGTAAGTGTGACTCATCTTTGGGGTCCACTGAATCTTCAGTGGCAGAAGGACCTGGTGCACTATGTCTTAGGACAAATGGAGTCAGGAGAATGAGAATAGCTTGGCATATTTCTGAAATAATAAATAAATGAGTGTAGTGTAAAAGAAGTGAAGGAAATACACAATTGCTCTAACCCTTAAGTTCATATTGAACACCAAACCGTGTTATTAACTAATAAGAGAGGATAAGAAGACTAAAACAAAAACCCAAGAGGAAGAGCAGACATGGGCTATCGGTTACTAGAAGGACCTCCTGAAACTAGTAGGCACACTCGGAGAAAATGGGCCTTGAGTGTCCCACTTACTGTCAGCAATGTCTGTACAGTGTTATGGAGAAGTATCCAGACAGGTTCTCAGAGAAGACATATCACCTTTGAGGGAATGTGGCTAGTGTCAGGGACCCAGTTAACTACATTTGTAGTTGGAGCTGTAGTTAGAGCTGTAGTTGTAGTAGGTAAGGTATAGTCACCTTACAGCAGTAAGATGGGCACAAATGTTGTTCTAATGTGGGACATGAGTAATGTATAGGTTTATTCCTTGACATTTGAGTACGTGAACCATTGCCTTGTTTTTCTCAAGAAAGTTAAACTTAAGACTCCTGTGACTAAGCTATGCAGAAGTCTAAAGAAGTCTCAAGACTCTCTTCCCCTCCACAGATTTGTCCAAGACATGGGGAAATCTGGGGAAGGGGTCCGATACTTAGTCCATAGTGAGCTATGGAGTTGGCATTGCTTGACTCTCCGAAAGGCTGCAGTTCAGTATGGTTCTTTGAACTTCTAGGAAGTATTTCACTCCCTGTGATTGCAGACATGTCAACATTGAGCCCAAGTCCCAGGAGATCACTATTTTTCTGAAGCAGTCAATGCCTTTTTATGTCTAGTCTCTAAACGTGTGACAAGCCATACCCCACAAAGGGTTGTGTGCAAGTTGACCTCTTTCATTTTCATTTTGTTTCTGTGGCTATTGATGAGATAGGATCTCGCCACATAACTTGAACTGACAAGTCTTCCACCTCAGCCTCCTGAGTGTGTGATCACAGTCATGAGCCACCATGCTTGGGTGCCTTTAATATTTTAGAGGAAGCTGGTGGTTTTTCTTCCCAGTAATATTACCTCAATCTAATTTCAAAGCATCAGACTCCCCCTTCACATCCCAGAAAGAGCCCAAATTAATTCCTTTGAGAAGACCAAATTGGAAAAGAAAACCCTTCCTTCTATGGCTTAATAAACTTTAAAACCACAACTCCCTGGGCCAGGGGAGCCCATATCCATATACAAACACTTGACACTACCTACAGGAGGAGGAAAAGGAAGACTCTCATAAAAGTTTTCTGATTTTTATGACAACAAACCAGAAATTAATAACTCCACTTAGACCTCCCAGCCCGTGGGAAGTAGGAAAAGAAAGAACTCAGTATACACTCTAGTAATCTCAAAAAACATCCCAGAGAAAGGAGAATTTGGAATAGGTTTCAGGGAGGGTTTGTAAGATTTGGTAAGTAGAAAAAGCCTAGCAACTTCAGAGCTTGGAACAAATGGAGCAGAAGAAGAGAATGCAGGTTGAGTGCAGGCTGGAGAACGTAACTTGGTGGTACTCAGTTAGCCTAGCATGCCCTAGACTCCATCACCACAAGCTCCCGTCCACCCAAGTGAATGATGAATACAGTGTATGTGGGAATGGGCAAAATGGCCAGTCTCTTGAATCAATACAAAGATTCTGTTTGGGGAATACCTTGAGAATCAAATCAAACCAAATTGACAGTGGGACAAGATTGTAAGAGCATAGCTATAAAGATTCATAGAGCTCAATCCTTTCACTCTATCTGTAAGTAGATATTGTAAATATTATAGAATAGAGTGTGAAGATATAATAAAATTAAAGCAAAGTGCTCCTTCTGAGCATAATTGTGAAGCATGCTTTCTGCTCCGCTTGCTTCCCAGTGCTTCTCAAGGCTGTTGAGCTTTGTCCACACTTCTGCATCTTCATCTCAGCACAAGAAAGGAGCTCACATGTTCTTTTTCATTTTATTTTATATTCGTACATTTGAAGATAATTTTCCACACTGGTATGTATTCATATACATATACATTATGTTACTGAATAACATATGGGCATTTAAATTCAAGTATATACTGGACGTGAAGCTGATTCGATAATGGGTCATCACAAAAGGGCATGTGATTTCTAGCTACTTACTGTCTTAAGGCAGCTGACACAAGTCACCTCCCTTTAACTGCCCTTTAACCCTTCATCCAACAAAGCGTTGGGGTGGAAGGCCTGCACTGCTCAGGAAGAGAATGCATAGCAGTTTCAGTCCACAGCTTCAATACAGAAAGATTCTGCCTCTTGCTGCCAACAGTGCTGCCCTTGGTTCTCATTGTCATGTTGGTGGTGTTGTGTTTTGAAGACATGGCAGAGCACATCTGAGCATGAACCTGAAGTTCTGCTTCAGAAACATTCAGAACAAAACTGCAATCAAGTTTGGAAGAGAGTTCAGTGTCTTGGGAGCTGTGTGGTAATTTCAGTAGGAAAACTACTTACCTGACACTATGAGATCTTATTTCTCACTCACTGAAATCCAGATAAAAGGGTTTCCTGACTCACAAATTAATTTTTGTAACTCTTACCAGTTGACAATTTCTGAAAGAATGGTATTCTAGAGAGTTAGGCTGTCTCATTACAATTACTGAAGTGGGAATTTGATTTTTCCTGTAAAAATAAGTGCATGTTGATATGAGAAGAGAAGGAAAACAGACAAGTAAGAAGGTGCTAGCTTTTATATAAACACATTCTAAAGTTTGAACTTCTTTCCCAGCAAAGAAAGAGCCTTAGCTTCTCAACTGTATTTGACTATATGGGTCCCTCTTTAAGGCCCATCCAAATCCAGGCTCAGACCGATAACGGTGAATTTAAGTACTTTCTTCGTTCGGTTCCGTTCTGTATCCCACCCGTGGATATAGCATCTGTGTGTTTTTGTTCTCCAGATTTCGGGAACAATGGAAGAGGTTACAATAGGGCAGCAGCTACATTTGTCAGGAAAGAGCTTTAGGGAGAAAATGCAGTTCCTAAAAGGTGCTTCAAAGGTTTACAATGTAAGAGGATTTAAAGGCATCCACCTCAGACTTCATTGACTTTTCTCCCTAGTCCCAGCAGGTGTTCCCTCCTCAAGAAGCCATTTCATTTCAAGTCTGGACAGAGGGCATAGCTGTTTTTCAGAATGTCTGGAATTCTCTGTCTACGCTTCTGTTCTGAGTTAAAGCTTAAGCTTTCACAAACACATGCTAATACAGTTAGTAGCCATGCTTTATTCCACTGGGATCAGAAGCTCAAAACATAGGTAGCCCACTTGCCTGCTGTCATAGTTAATTCTAACAGTTACCTGGACTGAGTGAAGGGCTGCCTAGAAACCAAGGAAGCATTGTTTTAGGTATGGTGACGTGTGTATTTCTAGAGGAGCTCAGCCTGTGAGTTTGAGGAGAATTCTCACTCCCTGAGAGTGGGTCCTATCAAATTGCTTGGGGACTAGAAAAAAAAATACAGAAGGCAGATAGGCATTGGCAGAGAGCTAGGTAGGGCCATCTCTTGGACACGAGAACTGTAGACTTCCTAGCATTTGGATTCCAGGGCTTATACCAGTAGTACACACACACACACACACACACACACACACACACACACACACACACACACTCACACTGTCTCGGGTACTCTTCCTAAACCTGAGAGTTACACCATGGGTTTCCCTGGTTCTAAGGCCTTCGGACTCGTACTGAGTCACACTCTGAGCATCCCAGTGTCCTCCGCCTGCAGATGACCTGTCAGAGGACTTCTCACTACCCTAACTGCATGAGCCAATTCCCTTAATAAATCCCCTCTCATATATCTATATTACGTATCCTATTGATTCTCTCCCTCTAGAGAATTCCAACTAATACATATTTTGGTATCAAGAATGACTCTAGAGGAACTGAATCTGAAGGATGAGTTTCCTTAATTGATTTTTAAGGTTTCTAGAATTGACTTTTTAATCTGATTAAACTAAAAATGCTAAAGGTTCTACTTAGTACAGAGGGCACCAATAGACTGTGTGTAAATTGTAGGGATATACAAGATAAATGCATTCGATATTCCTGACTCACCACTCACAAGAAGCAAGGAGTTTTGTGACTCTATCTGTTGTACTTTCAAGCATTCTGGAGAAGGAAGAAATATGATGCTGGTCAGTTACACATCTTCAGGAATAAGATGCCTTGGCTCCAGCTCCATATAACTTACTGAAGGGTGTCCAGAGTCAAAATTTCTCCCCTAAAGTCCCAATACACAAACTCCTGAGAATGAAACATGCCTTCATCATGAAGTTGGCTACATTATAACAGAAGTTGAATGCAGCCTTTCGTGGTATCTGCTGTTCAAGTGAGGAGGACAGTAGCTGAAAAGGTGTAGACCGAAGCCAGGGCAGGAGGGGAAGAGAGGGTCCTTTAGGTCGGAATAGAAATGCTAGTGAAGACTGATGGGACTGGAAATGCTGAGCTCCTGAACTCTGGTGAGACTTGTTCACCAGTGGAAGTACCCTCTCTCAATGTTCTTCCCCTTTGCTGTGCCCTACAACAGAGTGGTCTCTGGACCCACTGCCACGCTCGTGGTAGCTGGTTCCTTCCACCCCTGCAAAGGACTGCCGCCTATATAGGTATTGACCCTTCTCTGTCTGTCTGCGGACTTTGACTGTCCTCATTGCCTAAGAAAACATTAGTGGTCTCTCCTGAGGTGCCCCAGGCAGGATAATGTTGCTTCTCCTCAGGCCCCATCCTGAGGAAAACTCGAACTCAAATCCTACAAACAGAATCACATCTCCCAATCAGTTCCCAAAACCAAACTGAATAAATGCAAGGCAGAGCCATCACTTGGGGAAACACTCCATATCCTACCTAAAATATGTTTCCTTCATCTTTTTCCTTATCCTTCTCCAAAGAGACTAATAGCCCTTTACCAGGGTAACTATGCAGTGTGGGAAAGGAAATAATCATACTTTATGAGCATAAATTGAATATGCTCTATAACACCTATTCCAGGAGACCAAAGTAGCTCTTTAGCTGCCCAGTCAAAGGAGGGGCTTACAAAGATCAGGTGACTAATGAGGTTTGGGATCCGTTCTGACTCATGGTGGGTTCTCAGATCAGTCTATGTGTGTTCCTCTAGTTCTGGAATGCATAATTATAACAGGAATACTTAGTACCTGGCCAAATGGAAGGGTTGGAGCTGCCTTTTCCTGGGAAAATAGTAAATAAAATTAGTATGTCCCCAGAGGGCTTATGAAGATTAAAGCCACCATCAAGGACTTGAGAGATGCCAGTGTGGTGATTCCCCCTTCATCGCCACTCAACTTTTTTATTTGCCCTGCACAAAAGACAGATGGATCCTGGAGAATATTAATAGATTATTGAAAGTTTAACCAAGTGATGACTTCAGTTGATTAGTTTACAAGATGTAGTTTCATTGTTTGAACTAATCAACACATGCCCTGGTACTTGACAAACAGCTATTGATCTGGCAAGTGACCTTTCCTCCATATGTGTCCATCAGAGGCACCGGAAGCATTTTGCTTTGTGCTGGCGAGGCACAGTGTATCAGTACTACAGGTCCCACCTCAGGAGTGTATTAGCTTCCAAGCCCACGTTATGATCAGGTGATCGAGGAAGAGAAGACAAGGACCTGATCCATAGATGGTTGTGTACAATATACGGGCGATAATAACTGAAGCAAGCAGCTGCCCCTTCTGAGGGATCCCTGAAGAACCCTAATGAAGAGTCCTCAATGAGCAGTGCCTTGAGCAGGGCTCCAGTTTGTGCATTTTGCTGGCAAGAAGAAACAGGTATTTAGTGATGTACCCATGGTAGTCACTTTTCTTTGTGATGACAGAATACCCGAGAGAAGCCACTTACCAGTTCCAGAGGGGTTCAGTCTGTACTTGCTTCGCTCTGCTGTTTATGGGCCTCTGGCAAGGCAGGACAGCATGGCCCAGAGAGCATGACAAAGCAGAGCTGCTCCTTCATGGTGGCAGAAGATCTGAGAAAGAAAGGAAGGTACCTGGGTCAGGGTATACCCTTCAAGATTATACTCCAGTGACCACCTCCTTTAACCGACCCCACATCCTAATTTCTGCAGCAACAAAAGATACCTAGTGTTAATGCTGGTTTAATGTCAAGGTGATAGAATCTAGAATCACCTGCAAGGAAGTCATAATAAGGGACTATCTAGATTAGGTTGACCTGGGGACACATTTGTGGGGTTTTACTTTAGTGAGAAGATCCACCCACAGTGGGTGGCATCATTCCCCGAGCAGGGAACTGAACTATATAGGAGGGGAGGGAGTGGACTGAGCAGAAGCATGCATGCTTTAATTCTTTTCTCTCTGCTATCGGGGACTATGGGGGTCCAGCCCCTTGATAGTCCCCTCCCAGGGTCTGGGAAGAATCTACAACCAGCTGATAATTAATCTTTGATGAAAAGAAATGAATCTATGTACACGAAACTACTTAGTCCATATACTTTATTATTCTGTGTCAGTTACAAGCTTATATTCTGCTCTCATATTTAGCTCATTTCTTGCCTGATTTCTGTCTACAGAAATCTTATCTGCGGTCCCCTCTAGGTTCTATCTTAATTCTGCCCCTCCTAGGTTCTCATCCATCTTATTCTTTCCCATATCATCTCCTCTCCCATCTCCTTCTCTCTCCTCATCTCGTTCTTCCTCATCTTGTTCTTCCCCATCTGACTCTTCCTCATCTTCCATCTCGTTCCTCTAGTACTCTCTTCTAGCCCTTCAATCTACTTCTTCCCCATCTCAGTTTCTTCCTCTCAAGTTCTTACCCATCTAGTTCTTCCATTCTCTTTTCTCTTCTCTGTCCTCCACGTGCCCTGGAAGTCCTGGTATATATACACTTACAAGCAGTATTCCCTAGCAGTGCAAAGCCAGGCTTCCAGAGTCAAACGGAGGGGTGATAAGAATCACATAGGGAGGCAATAACCATTAATTATCATTTGCAACCCCAAAGGGAAGTGACCAATGGGGAAATGAATTAACTAAAGGCTAAATTCAGGTAATACCTAAGAAGAGGGCTCCTATGTGCTCAACTATAGTCTTAAACATGATTAGTAGAGAATGTTAAGAATCTATAAGTTGCCGGGCGGTGGTGGCGCACGCCTTTAATCCCAGCACTCGGGAGGCAGAGCCAGGCGGATCTCTGTGAGTTCGAGGCCAGCCTGGACTACCAAGTGAGTCCCAGGAAAGGCGCAAAGCTACACAGAGAAACCCTGTCTCGGAAAAAAAAAAAAAAAAAGAATCTATAAGTTGCTAGGTCAATGGGAGAAAATGAAACTGTCTTCTTTTTTCCTGTGACTCATATCTCTGTCCAAGCTATCTGCCATTTATCTGCAGGGTGGGGGAAAAGTGTGCTCAGTCGCTCAGTCGCTAGGCAACCTGTGTACAGCTAGATGCCTCTGATGATAGTTAAAGGGAGATCTGGAACTAGAGGTAAGTTTTGGGAAAGGAGGAAGTAAAGCTTAATTGGCACATCCACCAGGCCTTCTCAAACAGGTAGCCTGGATGGTTAAGTCTATTCTTAGAGAGTACAGAGGTATCTCTGATAAGGTACTTTCCTCCATCTGGGGATGGACCTGGCTGGATGCTGCCAATGATGATAATTACAGGGAGGCTTGAACTGGGGTTCTGGTTGAGCATAGCTGTCAGTGCAGAAGGTTATCTAAATATTCCTAGAAGTGGTTAGGTAAGGAGTTAGAGGTCTATAAAGTTAGTAAGGCTGTAAGAAAGGAGGGTCCGAGCTAAATTGTGTAAAGCTATTATTTAACATCCACCCGACCTAGGCAGTTTCTCCTTGTGGAATTTACCTTAAGTCAGGAGCTTTCATGTGGACTGTTACTACTGCTAGTCTTTGAAAGTGGCCAAGGGAGATATCCGATTCCAGAGAAAGACTTTCCTGAGGCTGTTCTCCAAATATCTAGAATGTGTATGACCAGAGAGTGATCAGTCCACACTGTTAGCCCTTCTTAGGGAAAAGTCAATTGGGAAAACTATGAAGGCACACATGATTTTCATAATAGAAGACAGCTGAGATATAACAAGCCAAATAACACCAAAAACTCCTTGGCATTTGGCTTCCTCTGGAGGAATTTCCTGATCCCTCCAGGTAGTGACTTTGCCATAACCAGCTGAGTTCTTATGATCTATTCCTGCGGCCCGCAGCACTCTGCTTCTTGACTATGGATGCAATGTAACTGGTTCTCTCTGGTCAATGATGAACTATAATCTGAATTGTAGTGAATAATAGATCCTTTCTCCCCTAAGTTGCTTTCATCGAGGTTTTATAACCAGCAATAGGAAAGGAAACTAGTACAGCTTGAAACCCAAAAAAGTAGCATGTTTGTGTCTGCAAGAGTATCCCCAAGTTACCAGGGTAAGCACGTACAACTGCAAAGACCAGTGAGGAAGACTTCCCCTCTATGAGGGTAGGTATCGTCTAATTGATTGCAGATCTGTTGGCATTGGTATCCCTGCTGACAGCTGGGACTTCGAAACATAGGGTTTGCTAGCATCTGGGTTCCAGAACATATACAAGCCACCCTCTCTCTGGGTCCCTGGACACTCACTCAGCCTAAACCTGAGAGTCACACCATAGGTTTCCCTGGTTCTCAGGTTTTCAGACTTAGGACTGAGCCATGCCACCAGGATCCAGTATCTCCAGTCTGAGGTGACCTAGCACAGGACTTCTCAACTTCTATAATTACACGAGCCAGTTTCTTTAATAAATCCCCTTTCATATGTCTGTATTAATATCCTACTGATTCTCCCAACATACACACAGATAATGTAGTAATACTAAAACTGAGTTTTTAGTTGATGTTTGGAATTGGTTCCATACGTTGTTAAGTACTTGTAGACTGATTTTTTATCATACTTTGCTGTGACCTAAAAGGATTTAGGTTGACTTTAAAAATTCAATAATTATTAAGATATATATTTTTATATAACTGCAAACAAGAAATCAGAGTCAAGGTAAAATAAATTATTAAATAAATTATTAATAGAGTAAGTCTGGGTGAATTTTTATATAGGACAGCACATACTGAAGTCTACTCAATTTCTATAATGTGGCCTACATCTTGACTCCATGCTCCTTTATAAGCAGAGCCAAGAGAGGAACATGATCAGTTTTTATACCTGGAGATTCCAGAAAAATCAAAGCAGAATGCTATTTCCTGAACCTGGGAATCCAGGCCGACTGGTTAATATTTTTAAATGTGTTTGGATGGATATCTTCTTTGTTTT